>NW_015387536.1:253960-255804 GCF_001527695.2 Protobothrops mucrosquamatus | reverse complement strand
GAA
The DNA here is from genome assembly GCF_001527695.2 of Protobothrops mucrosquamatus. Taxonomy (NCBI): domain Eukaryota; kingdom Metazoa; phylum Chordata; class Lepidosauria; order Squamata; family Viperidae; genus Protobothrops; species Protobothrops mucrosquamatus. The sequence goes on along the minus strand of NW_015387536.1, from coordinate 255,801 downwards.
GGAAGGAAGGAAGGAAGGAAGGAAGGAAGGAAGGAAGGAAGGAAGGAAGGAAAAAAGAATAGCAGAATAACAGAATAACTTGGAAGGGACCTTGGAGGTCTTCTAGTCCAACCCCTAGCTCAAGTAGGAGACTGTAGTATTTCAGGCAAATGGCTGTCCAATCTCTTCTTAAAAACATCTATGATCAGGAAGGAAGGAAGGAAGGAAGAAAGAAAGAATAGCGGAATAACAGAACAAAAGAACAAAAGAACAATAGAGCTGGAAGGGGCCTTGGAGGTCTTCTAGTCCAACCTCCAGCTCAAGCAGCAGACCCTATCCCATTCCAGACCAATGGGTTCTCCAGTCTCTTCTTCCAAACCTCTAGTGATGGAGCACCCACAACGTCTGGAGACATTTTTGATCTTTAGAGAACCTTCCCTCTCTAGTTTTTCAGGACGCCAAGAGAGAGACCCACCTGGTCTTTATTTTATAACCTATCTTGTCAAATCGTCAAAAAACCACACATCGTACATTTGTCCTTAAAAGGACAGAACGGCAGAGTCGGAAGGGACCTGCCGACTGTCAGCCCGTTGGAGGGTGCCAGCTGTAAAAAAAAAAAAAGAGATTTCTTTATCTTTTGCTCTTGCAGGCGCAGACGTGCGATACGTCCACATGAAGGAACTGACCGGCGGGATTGTGCACACCAAATTATGGGTGGTGGATCGGCAACACGTCTACATTGGCAGTGCCAACATGGATTGGCGTTCCCTAACTCAGGTATCTCCCCCGGGGCAGCTGGGAAAAAGAGGCAGAGGTGGTCCTTGAGTCACGTCCATTCGTTTAGTGACCGTTCAAAGCTACAAGGGCAGTGAAAAAAGGGACTTTATGACCGTTTTTCACGCTTGCGACCGTCGCGGCCTCCCCCTGGTCACGTGATCAAAATTCAGAGGCTCGGCAACTGACTCGTATTTATGACAGTTGCAGCGTCCTAGGGTCACGTGATCCCCACAGAAAGTTTGGGCTAGGTTGTGGGTCGTTAAGCCGAGGACTACCTGTAGCATCTCTTGCCTAAGGTGAGTCGGTGGGGAGACAGGTCTCTTCGCTGACAAAGGGGAACCGTGTCCTTGTCTGGGATCTGCAGGATCTGTAATCCCCCGCTAGGAATCGACTCTTACGGCTGTGGTTTATTTGGGAGATCACAGCCTCTGAAGAAGTAGAGGTGGGAGATTACCTGCAAGATGCTAACGGATCCTTTTTTTTTCTCCTTAGGTGAAGGAGCTGGGAATTGCCCTCTACAACTGTAGCTGCCTGGCAAAGGATCTCCACCGGATCTTTGCCATGTACCGGATCTTGGGCAAGGAGGGGGCCTCCATGCCCACCTCCTGGCCCAGGGACCTGGCAGCTGAATCCAGCCTGCAGGAACCTCAGAAAGTTCAACTGAACGGGGTAGAGGCCCAGGTCTACATTTCTGTAAGTGTGTTTTTGTGGTGGTGGTGGAGGAAAAAAAAAACACAACGGTTTAAGATCCTGCAACTGGCTGGACTTCATTGCTAGATCTCCTCGGCCTGCCCAGTCAGGGAGGGATTTACTATTTGGAGCCAGGGGAAACAGCAGGTGGAAATGAGGGGGCTGGGTTTTACACTTTGCCATGTTGTCACTTTTCGGATGCAGAGCTCCCCGCCGGCCCTGTGCTCTACCGGTCGAACTTCGGACCTCACCGCCATTCTGAGCATCATTGAAGACGCCCGAGAATTCATCTATATTTCTGTGATGGATTATGAGCCCCAGTGTTTATACTGTAAATCGAAAAGGTGATAGAATTGCCTTCCCTGCCTCCCATCTTCCTTCCTTCCTTCCTTCCT
>NW_015387536.1:223597-253756 GCF_001527695.2 Protobothrops mucrosquamatus | reverse complement strand
AGGTTGCTTCTCTCCTTGCTTAGCTGAAGTGGGCTGCAAATGACACATACACGGGATTTCCTTCTTTTGTTCTCCATCTTCAGGAACTTCTAACTGGTCTGAAGATTATTTTCTCCACACCACCGGAGTGGGGCTGATCGTCAATCAAAGCCACGTTGCTCCCGAAGCCCAACGTTACACTTTGCGCCAGCAGCTGGTGGACGTTTTCGTTCGAGACTGGGACTCTGCATACACTCTCCCCCTCGAAAGCCACTCGCAATGTGGGAGGAGGTTAAGAGAGTGAGGAGCCCCGCCTGAAGTAATGGCCCTAAGTCTTGGTCACCAAGACCTTCCTGTGGTTTAAAAGCTCTTGGTGTGCTTTTCGGAAAATGTCGGTCTGCTTTTGCATTCTTCAAGTGTTGTCTCTCCGTGTTCACAATCTCTCCCCGGAACAGAGGGGGAACTGCCGTTGCTGATCATGGTTTGGGCCTCTGAGAAGCTTCAGGAGCTGAAGGACCAAGTTAGGGATAGATCATCATGGAGAAAATTCTGCCTATGTGGTCACTAAGAGGGGGACAATTTGATGGAGCTCCCTCCCTCCTTCGTCCATCCCTCCATCATCCATCTATCATGCATGCATCCATCCATAATCCATCATCCATCCATCATCCATTAATCCAGAGGCCCCCAATCTGGGGAGAGAGGTTTTTCCATGGACCGGAGGGGGCGTGGTTTCACGTGCTTCCTGCATCCTGTGGGTGGGGCTTTGCTTGTTTGTGCGGACCGGTTGCTGGCACGTTGCGGCCCGGTGCCGGTCCATGGACCAGGGATTGGGGACACCTGCATTAATCCATTAATCCATCCATCCATCCACCCATCTATCCATCCATCATCCAATCCATCCATTCTCTGACATCCATCCATCATCTATATATCAATCAATCCATCCATCCTTTATCCATCCATCCATCCATCCATCCACCATCCATTCATCCATCCATCAACTATTCATTCATCCATCCTCCATCATCTATCTATCTATCAATCATCCAATCCATCCATTCTTTGACATACATACATTCTCTATCCATCCATCCCTCCATCCACCCTCCATCATTCTCTATCTATCCATCCATCATCCAATCCATCCATTCTCCGACATCCATCCATCATCTATACATCAATCCATCCATCCATCCACCCATCCATCATCCTTCATCCATCTATCATCTATTCATCCATCCGTCCATTCTCCATCATCTATCTATCTCTCTATCCATCCATCATCCATCCATCCAAGAATCATCGTGTCCAAAATCCAATGGGAATCTATGGTGTATCTATGGTCCTTCAGGTTTTTCTTGGCCAATGGCGAGGAACTCTGGAAGCCTATAAGGAGAGGAAAATATTGCCCACTTTGCTTTCCAGGGATTCAAATCCTGCTCTTTGTGGTCTTCTTTTTCCCCTGAAAAAAAAATTCTTTAAATTATCTATTTCCTTTTGAAACTTGAAAGAGCACATCTGATTTACTGCTCTGAAATGTGTCATGTGGCCAGGTTGGTAACCTGCACATAGCAACCTGCCTAGATCTGGGCTGCAATAATCTACATGCTCAAAAGAGGGCGGCAAAACAATCCAGTGTTTTTTTAAATCTCTGCTGACCTCTAGTGATCGTCTCTGATTCCTGCAAGCCAAAAAGGATCGTCCGTTTTTTTTTTTTCTTTCTTATAGCTAACATCTTTTGAAATTTCTGTTTTGGAAACTCAGGGATTGTGTTAGAAATGGGGAATTACATGCCTTAATTTGAATGTGCTAGAAGCAGTTTGAAAGGACGTAGCTTGGCAGAATTTATTTTTGATAAGTCAAAATAGTTTTTACAATAAACACATTTTTAACGCCGTCTGCCTTGTGTTCTTTTTTGTACTCCACTTAACTTAATTCAGAGCCAGTTTGGTGGTGATTATTATTATTCTTGCTTTTTGCATCCAGGTTACCAAGTAGTTCTGTCTGGGTTTGGCATTCAATTCTGATTACTGGGTCCTTCCAATCAGTCTATGATTATGATCATTATGATAATATTGTAGATTAATGTATAATTACTCTTAAAGGTTATCTTTTAAATGATTATACAGGAGCCCCCCCAACTCTTCATCTCAACTTTCATGAAGCTTCGAATTCTTCCATCGAGTGTCATATTTTAAAAAAGTAAAACCTACGTATAAAAAGCAAAGATAAAGCAAAAATCTAAAAATAGGGGTGCTGGTGGCTATACAGTAAGAGAACAACAGAACACAGGTAGTCCTCCACTTACGACCACAGTCGAGCCCTACATTTCTGTTGCTACGTGAGACATGTCTTAAGTGAGCTTTGCCCCATTTTTCGTCTTTCTTTGCCACAGTTCTGACGTGAATCACTGCGGTTGTTAAATTAGTAACACGGTTGTTGAGTGGATCTGGCTTCTCCCGTTGACTTTGCTTGCCGGAAGGTCCCCAAAGGGGATCATGTGACCCCCTGCCCCAGGACACAGCAACCGTCATCAATGTGAGTCAATTGGCAAGTGTCCGAATTTTGATCCTGGGGATGCGGCAATGGTCGTAAAATGTGAAAAATGGTCATAAGTCACTGACTCTCTCTCTCTCTCCTCTCTCTCTCATTCCACAATTTTATAGTTTCTAACCCAGTGCTGAAAGTAACTTTGAATGGTCACTAAGTGAACTGTTGTATGCCAAGGACTACCTGTAACAGAGCTGGAAGGGATCTTGGAGGTCATCTAGTCCAACCCCCTACTCAGGCAAGAAACCCTATGCCATTTCAGACAAATGGCTGTCCAGTCTCTTCTTCAAAACCTCCAGTAATGAAGGAAGGAAGGAAGGAAGGATAGCAGAGTAAAAGAGTTGGAAGGGACCTTGGAGGTCATCTAGTCCAACCCCCTGCTCAGGCAAGAAACCCTATGCCATTTCAGACAAATGGCTGTCCAGTCATCCCCCTATTTCCATTTAGGGGGTCCCCGTCCTTTTTTTTTTTTTCAGGGGTCCCCTTTGCTTTGAATGAAAATAAAGACACAAACGGGCCTAAATGTGTGTTTCAGCGCTACTGCGCCTGCGCAGTGGAGCAAACAACGGCGCCTGTTCCTTTAAGGCGCTTTAGAAAACCTTGCGCGGCTCAGCCAATCAGCGGAGAGGAACGTTGCAACATCGAGCCGCGGCGGGAGGGGCGGGGTTGTCTCAACGTTCCATCCGGCCGTGAAGCGCTCCGCTTGGGAGGATGTTCTATCACGTGAGTTTAGCGGGTTCGTGTGGATCGGCGTCACGCGTGTACGCGCCAGGGCGTGTGCAGGGGATGCATAGAGCGGGAAACGGTGGAAAAAAGCCGCTTGCGCGTTCGCGTGTGTCAACGAAGCGCTTTTTTGCACGTGTTTGACCCACACGTTCATGTCAGTCTCAGCTTTTTCTGGGCCAATATGTTTTTTTAGGACATTGTCTATAATAAACGTGTTTTTTAAAAAATGTCACCAGGTTCTGGGCTGTTTTGGGCCCGGAAATCGCCCTTTTGGACCAAAATTAAAGGGTGCATGGTTTGTTTCCATCGTAGTTTATTGGATAAGCCAGGACGATGGGGTAGCAGAAGGAAGATTCGGGGACGTAAAAATAAAGGGCGCATGGTTTGTTTCCATCGTAGTTTATTGGATAAGCCAGGACGATGGAGTAGCAGAAGGAAGATTCGGGGACGTAAAAATAAAATAAAGGATGCGTGGTTTGTTTCCATCGTAGTTTATTGTATAAGCTTTCTCTGCTTTTTGCCGCCAGATCTCCTTGGAGCATGAAATCCTGTTGCACCCTCGTTACTTCGGGCCCAATCTTCTCAACACGGTGAAGCAAAAGCTTTTCACCGAGGTGGAAGGGACCTGCACCGGCAAGTAAGAAAGAAGGAATGAAGGTCCATTTCGGGGGGGGGGGGGGGAGGCTTGGTCTCCTGTACCAGTAACGAGTTGCATAAAAATAATAATAATAAAACAGCTCTATCCATAAAACACAGCAATGTATTGTCTGAATTGCTATCCACAAAATTAGCAATCTGTTTGATGTTTATTAGAGTTTTATACTGCCTAAGGGAGGGAGAGAGAGAGTGTAATGGACAAAGTCACCCAGTCAGTATCCATGCCTAAAGCAGGACTAGAACTCACCGTCTCCTGGTGATTGGCTCAAAGTCACCCAGCCGGCTTTTATGCCTAAGGCGCCTGATCTTGAGTGGCATAGGGTCACTAACCGAGTTTCAGTGGATCGACCGAAAGTACGGATTTCACCCTGATCTTGAGTGGCAGAGGACCAAAAATCGGACCACAAAATTGGTGACGTGGTTTGGCGGAAAGGAATAGACTTCTAGAGCCCACCCCTCCCCCCCCCTTTCCTTCGGTCGGTATTAAGTACCCCCCCCCGAAAGAGAATTAGCTTTAATGTCAGGATTCACCTCTCACTTCCAGGTATGGCTTCGTCATCGCCGTAACCACCATCGACAATATCGGAGCTGGCGTGATTCAGCCGGGACGCGGCTTTGTCCTTTACCCGGTCAAGTACAAGGCGATTGTCTTCCGCCCGTTCAAGGGCGAAGTGGTGGACGCCATTGTCACTCAGGTGAACAAGGTAAGGCCCAGCGCACCTTCTGAGACTTAAAGAGAATTTTTCCCCCCCAGAAACCTTGAAAAAAATCCCTATTTTAATTTCTGGCTTCTGCAACCCAACCTAGGTTGGCCTCTTCACCGAGATCGGACCGATGTCTTGTTTCATATCCCGACATGTGAGTGGACTGGGAGGAGGGTAGCAGGGTGGATGGTTCCATGTGGAACGGGCCAGGGAAGGGAAGGATCCCTGCCCAGCAGTTGATCCTAGATCTCGGTTCTCTCCGCAGTCGATTCCTTCAGAAATGGAGTACGATACTAACTCGAATCCACCCTGCTACAAGACTGTGGATGAGGTGAGTCTGTTTCCTTCCTTAAAGCAGGCTGGTTGGGGTGTGATTGGGGAATTCTGGGAGTTGAAGTCCGTCTTAAAGCATTCTGGCTAGGGAATTTTGGGAGTTGAAGTCCACCCACCTTCAAGATTGCTGGCTGGGGAATTCTGGGAGTTGAAATCCACCCATCTTAAAGCATGCTGGCTGGGGAATTCTGGGAGTTGAAGTCCACCCATCTCAAAGCATGCTGGCTGGGGAATTCTGGGAATTGAAATCCAGAAATCTTAGAGCGTGCTAGCTAGGGGATTCTGGGAGTTGAAGTCCACCCATCTTAAAGTGTGTTTGGGAAACACAGTCTTAACCACTGCATCACATTAATTCTTATTCTCTTCGTGATGTTCCCTCTGCTTTTTTTTTTACTCCCAAACCAGGACATTGTTATCCAGCCAGAAGATAATATCCGATTAAAGATTGTGGGGACCCGGGTGGACAAGAACGATATAGTGAGTTGTATCGTTTGAACGTTGGCCCTTTCTCGATCTTATTTGGGCTGTTCAGGGTCCCTCCTGTTCATTCATCCTCCTCCATATCCTATACAGATAGAGAATTAAATAACATAACATCTGCTGGGGAAAATTTGCAGAGAAAACGCGGAGTTTGGGCCAATGTTATTACTTTCTCTGTATGATCTGGGTTAAAAATGAAGGAGGAAAGGAGAAATTGAAGAGCGGAAAAATCCTCTTCCAATTTTTGATTTCGTTTTGGCGCTGTGAGGTTCAGGCTGTTTTCTACACCGGTTAGATTCTGGCCCTTGTGTTTGCTGAATCCGCAGCTGAGCGTAGATCAGCGGCAAATGTTTTGGACAATTATTTTATTGAATTTGTTTATCAAATTTCTACACTGCCCATTTCGCCCAGAAAAAAAAAAATTGATTTTCCCAGTTTTCACGAGGACATGGCTGAAGTAAAGTCAGTGTGGCAAGAATCAGTGTCTTGTACTTTCAATCAAGAGGACTGGAAACTTTATTTTGAGAGAAGGGTCTGAGTTTAGGCGGACTCCTTTTTGCATGTAAAAATTTGGGGTCTTCCATGAGAGAGGGGGACAGAATTCCTGTTCTGGAAATTGGGGATAATATGGGGCCACTTTAACAGTTTTAACCTTCCTTCCTTCCTTCCTTCCTTCCTTCCTTCCTTCCTTCCTTCCTTCTTTCCTTCCTCCCTCCCTCCCTCCCTCCCTCTTCCTTCTTCTCATTCCCTTCTTCCTTCCTTCCTTCTTTCTTTTTTTCTTTCTTCCCTTCCCTCCCTCCCTTTTTTCCTTTCTTCCTCTTTTTTTTTTTTTTGCAGTTTGCCATTGGATCCCTGATGGACGACTACTTGGGTACGTGTTTTGAATTGCTTGCCATGTGGTTAAAATATGCTCCGATTTGGGCACCCTTCTTTTGAAAAAAAAAAGGGGGGGGGGAAATGGACAGAACAGGTAATCCTCGACTTACGATCGCAAGTGAGGCCAACATTTCTGTTTGCTAAGCAAGACGGTTAAGTGAGCTTCCCCCCCCCCCCATTTTAGGACCTTCCTTTTCACAGTTGAACCGCTGCCGTTTGTTAAGTCAGTCACATGGTTGTTAAATGAAACGGGCTTTCCCATTGGCTTTGCTTGTCAGAAGGCTGGGAAAGGAGATCACGTGACCCCGGGACACTGCAGCCGTCATAAGTCCATGCCAGTTGCCGAGCATCCCAAATTTCGATGGGCTTATCACCAAACAACCGTTTTGGGCTTGCAAGGAGCCACAGAGCCATTTTTAACCTTGCCTTTGTCTCTCTTCTCCAGGACTCCTGAACTGAAGGTTCATTTCTGTTCTTCCGGTGTTCTCCCTGATCCGTCCTCACAAGGAAAGGTTGGCAGGCTGCTGTTTTACGGGAAAGAGTGACCATTTGCAGGATCCCTAATTAGTTGGGAGCATCGCTGAAGATCCACTGGTCTCCCTGTTGTCTTTTGCTGGAACCGCATGTCTGTGTAAGCCCCTTTTTCCGTCATTAAACATTTTCCCGTTCTCTGTTCGGGTGGACTCCTTTTTCAGTTCCTCCTTCCCTTTCTACGTTGGGCAAATCAACTTTTTTAATAGTCCTATTTCGGGTTTTTTAATTTATTGATTAAATGTATATATCGCCGGTCTCACTGTTTGGGTGACCCTGGGTGGCTGACAACTTCGCAAAAAAAAACCCAATGTAAAACCTTAAAATGAGGGGTCCTTAGTGGCCTCTGAGCTTTTTTGTTTCCTTGCAGACGTTTTGCAACCCGACTAGGTAACATGTTCAGGGCTAGAAGGGCGTCAGGTTGTCTGCAAATGCTCCTTTTAGCCCTGGCGTGGCGGTTATGGGGGGGGTAGAGGCTTTGCAGTCCTCTCATGCATGATTTTTATGGACACGCCAGCTCCAAAAACTGCCTTAAAGGGATCATAAAGGGATCTGGGCAGTCGCATGCTTTCTTCCAGGGTTCCCCCCCCCCTCCTGTATTTCATTCCATCTGCTTTTTAAACCCATGAGATCTCTCAAATCTAAGCACCCGTTTGTGGTCTGAGCCTGAATCCTTTTGTGATTGATTACACATTGAAAGCCTTTTTAATAAGCCTCTCCTCCATTTAGCACCCCTTCCTGACCTCAGACTGGATCCTTTTATGATTGACTACACGTTAAAAGCCTTTTTAACCTACTCCTCAATTAGGAGGAGTGGGTTAAAAAAGGTTTTTAATGTGTAGCAAATCATAAAAGGATCCAGTTTAAACACGCCTCAATTAAGAGGAGTGCTTTAATTGCTTTTGAGTTAAGACCTCCGGGGTCTTTTCCAGCCCTTTTATTTATTCTATGTTCTAAGAACTAAACAACCCCTTTGTGGCCTAAGACTGGATCCTTTCACGATTGGTTCAGCATCTGAAGCCTTTTCAATCCCACTCCTCAAAAACTAACCACTTCTTTGTGGTCTGAGCCTGGATCCTTTCATGATTTAATTGCATATTTAAAGCCTTTTTATCCAGCATTTCAGTTTAACACCCCTTCCTGGGCTAAGACTGGATCCTTTTCTGATCTTATTAGGCATTTTTAAAGCCTTTTTAACCCACTCCTCAATTTAGCAGCCCTTCCTACCCTGAAACTGGATCCTTATTAGGCATTGAAAGTGTTTTTAACCCAATCAATTGAGCACCTCCTCCTAGCCTGAAACTGGATCTTTTTATGATCTTATTAGGCAGAAAGCCTTTTTAGCGCACTTCTCAATTTAGCAGCCCTTCCTACCCTGAAACTGGATCCTTTTCTGATCTATTTAAGCATTTACCACCCATCACAGCAACTGGCTCCCCGTCCATCTCTCTTTGTGCAGATGGTGGCAAGCAGGCCATCACCTTGGTTAGAGGGAGGTTGTGAGCAGATCCCTGAGCAAAGGATCCCTCTGAGGATCCCTCTGCAAGGAGTTTCTTTTCCAAGATCTATTTTTGACCCATGAGATTCCTCCCAGGGGGAGGTGCACCGTTCCTGGAGGCACTGCTTATGGTCCGGCTACGAACCTCACCTGCCTCGTTCGGGGATAAGGTAGAGGGTCAAGGTTTTTAGGTAAATTATACATCAGGAGTTTATCTCCTGTATAGTCTATAATTTGACTATTCTTGTCTATGATGTGAACTAGAATCGGTTTTCGCCGAGAAGCGATACCTGAGACAGGCGGACGGGGCCCGAGACTCCCGTGCAGGGGATCCTCCAGTTTACGGGGAGCACGACTGGGTTGCAGAGAGATCCTAGTTTCAGATCAGTGGATCGATTCTGCCCGGCTCTATGCCTGGGCTGGACTGCAACGGCATTTCCTGTGGGCCGATTTGGGGGTGAAAATGGGGGGTTCTCTCCCCACTGAGTGTTTCCCATCATGCCACCTGGCTGTCCCGGCGGCCGTTGGTGGATCATTTGCATAGGGTGAGTCACCCTCTCTGTCACTCTCCTCCCCTGTCATTCCTCAGCTGGCCGAGGGGGGCACTGGCACCCCCCCTTCTCCGCCTGCACAACGGGCCTGGAGAGCGGAGATGGGCTGGGGGGGGGGCTGGGCTGCTTCCTACCCAGCTCTGCTGCGGCATCTCCCAGACACGACCCGCCAGCCCAGCCTGATGGGCACAGATGTCCTCCCCCCCCCCTTGGCAGCTGCAGTTGAGCACCACAAGGGCAATTCAGGCCCGAACATCCATGCCACCTTCCTGGCTCAGTGGGGTCCTGAATTACGGAGGGAGTGTTTGCAGCAGGGAAGAGAAAGCAGGAAGGAGATAAGAAAGAAAAAGAAAGAAAGAAAGAAAGAAAGAAAGAAAGAAAGAAAGAAAGAAAGAAAGAAAGAAAGAAAAAGGAGGGAGACAAGAAAGAAGGAAAGAGGAAGGGAAGAGACAACAAAGAAAAAAGGAAGGGAAGGAACAAAGACAAAGAAGGAAAGAGGGAGGGAGGGAAGGAAGGAGACAAGAAAAGAAAAAGAAAGGAAGGAGAGGAAGGGAAGGAAGGACAGAAGGAGGGAGGGAGGGAGGAAGAAGGAAAGGTCCTGGGAAATACGCCAGGTTAATTTGTCATCTATTCCAATGTTCCAGATGTTGGATTCAAATGTGGTTGTAAGTTGAGGACTACTTGAACTGCATTAAGAGTCAGTTTGGTCATATAATTTAAGGCAGGGGTGTTAAACTGGCAGCCTGTGGGCCGGATGCATGTGCACCCCAGCCCCACAAAGGCAAAAAACATCAGGATTCGTGATGTGATGCTATTGAGTTTGACACCCATGTATTAAGGCAGTGGTTCTCAACCTTTTTAATGCCGCGACCCCAACCGGTTGTAAGTCGAGGACTAAACCGGTTGTAAGTCGAGGACTTTCCCTGCCCGGGAGCGTCGCGCATGCGTGGTTCCGCCCCCTGTGCCTGCCGAGGCGTAGCTGGCAAGCGGCAGAGACGGAGCAGGCCGACCACCAGCTGGCCCAGCTCAAGGGAGGTAAGGCACCCGCTGGAAAAGGAAAAAAATGGCGGACAAAAAAAATGGCAGACAGCCTTGCTTGGCGACCCCCGTGAAATGGTCGATCGACCCCAAATGGGGTCCCAACCCACAGGTTGAGAACCACTGTATTAAGGTATCAAACTAGTAAGTGGGAGGTGGTGAGTTCTAGTGCTGCCTTAGGCATGAAAGCCGGCTGGGTGACTTTGGGCCGATCACCAGGAGACGGCGAGTTCTAGTCCCATCTTAGCTGTGAAAGCTGGCTAGGTGATGTGGAGCCATTCCTCTCTCCCAGTCCAGTCCAGCTCACAAGGTTATTGTGGGGGGAAAATAGGAAGGTGTATCGGATGCGTTTACCCCCCCCCCCCGAGTTATTTGTAAAAATAAAGGCAGGATATGAATAAATTAATTTTCTTTTCTCAACTGTAATATCCACGGAGTGTTAAAAGCTGCTGGCTTTATTCCGAGATGGCAGCTGTATTGTCCAAATAATAAACCAAAATTAGTGCTTTGCGTGTAAGTAAACAAAAAAACCCCTTCCATTATGCGCCAAGCTGCTAATTTACTCGCTACAGTTTTTATGTTTGCTGTCCAGAAAACCCAGCCACTGAAACAGCAGTTTAAATGTGTTGTAATTTATCCAGCAGAAACTCGAGCTTTTCAAATGCAATTTATTATACAGAAACAAAAGGGGGGGGGGAAGTATTTGCCCATAACAGAAAACAATCCACATAAAAGGAAACTGAAGCTGCCTCAATTTAGGAATTATAATTTAACTAGATTAAACTGGGCTTTAATTTAAACTGTGAATCAGGGTTATACACCAGAAAAACTTTGATTCTCAAATTATATTCAACCATCAGTAGATGTCAAATTTAAATGCTGTAGGATGCCATTTTTAAAAAGATCAGTAAATCAGTAAAGATCAGATTTACTGATCTTTTTAAAAATGGCTTATCACCTTTTTTTAAAAAAAGAGAAAGAAAAATGTACATTATTGGTAACAGCTTTAACTCGAAAAGTACATATAGGAACTGGCAAAGAAATACATCAAATTAATTCACTGGAGATATTTTTCCGACAGTCTTTTGAAGTCAGTCCTGGGTGTCTTTTTCATTTTATTTGATGGAATTCATTTTTCTTGGTTACATGTCAATCTGGTCCAAACCCTTGTCAAAAAAAGAAGAGTCAGGAAAATTAAATTAGCAAAATAATGGCGACACCACATTTTCTACCCATGCATGCAACCGCCCCAGATCTCTCACCCCTTTGTAACCTAATAGCTTACATGAACTCATTTTCCCAAACTTAGTGTGCTGATTATCCAAATTAAATTTTTTTACTTGTAAATTTTCACTCTTTCTTAACTGTTTTTAACTGGTCCTTCTGTTCATGGCTTTGCAAGTGTTTTATTATGTGGCTGTAAATCGCCCAGAATCCCTTAAGGGAGATGGGTGGTGTAGAAATGGAATAAACTCAAAAGGTCTGGATAAAGTTTGCATTAAAGGCAATCCTTGACTCACAACTAGTGAGCATTTGAAGTCACAAGGGCAACGGGAAAAAGGGACCTGTGGCCATTTTTCACACAACCGCTGCAGCATCTTCGTGATCAAAATTCAGACACGGGGGCTCAGTCGTGGCCGAGGACTACCTGCACAGTAATGGGGAATTAGCCAAATGTGTCCCTGCGCTTGAGGATAGAACCAGCAGATGGAAAAGCCGCTGGCACCGAAGACATAACACAGGTCAGTACGTTTTACCTCCGCACATTACAGAAACGGATACAGGGACATCCGATCCTGCCAAGAAAGGGAGGCTTTGATTTTTCAGGAAGGAAGGAAGGGAGGGAGGGAGGGAGGAAGGAAAAAAAACACCAGTCCAATTTCTACCACCCAGTGGGCTTTTAATGTTTTAGCTTGTGCCTCCCATCGTCCACAGCCAGGGCAGTGGAGGATGGGAGGCATGGCTCCCCCAGGCTTGTTAAGAAATAGGAACCTGTGAATATTCACAAGAAAGATATATTATTTTGGTTTGGAGATGGATAGATTATATTGAGCGTAAATATGGGACCAAAAAATATCATTTGGTTTTTGAGTGAATTTTAGAATGTTGTTGTTGTATAAAGGTTAGAATAGTTTACTTAGTATTATTTTTAATTATTAAAGTGATGTTATTATTATTGTTCTTAATAATTGTATATTTGCTTAAAGAGAGTTCAAGGAGATTATAGATACGTTATTTTAATAGTTGAGTAATGTTAGATAGAGTATGATTATTTTATTGTTAACCCTGTGATTGGCTCTGGGAAGTGAGGGGGGAGGGAGGGGGGAGTGGAAGGGTGGGTTCGGGGAAGGGGGGGATTTTTATTGTAAAATTTTATAAAATTTTCAATAATAAAAAAAAAGAAATAGGAACCACGTTTTAGGAGAGAGCAAAAAGGATCCTGCGTGGGTGTGGGATTTAAGAGAGTGCCACCCCTAAGTTTTCCTGCAGGAAGATCCCTACTGGGGGATCTTCTGCAGAGAGACAGTGGATCCCCTTCCCTCCCTATCTTGGAGCAAATGTCGGGATAAGAGTGATCCTCCCTCACCTGTTGTTCTTCCTGGACCTTCGTCTCCTACAGCGCAGCATCCCTGCAAAGAGCTTTTAAGGATCCAGTTTGCTTGCAGCTCCCACGCAACCGGCTAGCGAAGAATCATCACTCCGGGATCTTTTTGAGATCTACTGCCATCCTAGGGTGTGTCGGGGATCTGCGGCTCAGCCTTCCTCCAACCTCCACGTGGCTTCCCACCATCTCCGATCGCGGCGTTGCATTTCTCCCCCCCCCACACACACGTGGCTCCTGACTTTTTCGGGAAGGGGGGGCATTAAGGACGCCCTTCTCCATCTTTTTCTGTTTCTTGCTCTGCTGGGAAGCGAGATCTGTATAAAAGGAAGAGAAAGAATGGGAAAGGAAAGGAAGGGAAAGAAAAAAGGGAAAGAGAATGAACGAAAAGGAGAAGAGAGGGAAAGGAAACGGAAGAGAAAGAATTAAGGAAAGGGAAGAAAAAAGGGAGTGAACTAAAAGGAGGGAAAGGAAAAGAAAACGAAGAGAAAGAATAAAAGGAAGGGAAAGAAAGTGGAAAAAAGGAAGAGAATGAAAGGGAAAGGATGGAAGAAAAAGAAAGAAAAGACAGGAAGGGAAAGTGAAGGAAAAGAAAGCAAAACGAAGGAAGAGAATGAAAGAGGAAGGGAAAGGACGGAAGGAAAAGAAAGAAAAGAGAGAAAGGAAGGAAGGGGGGAAAAGAGAGAAAATATTAATAAAAACGAAAAAAAACCGAGTTCTCTCCAGGGCAAAACAAAATCAAGCTCTTCTCTTGAATCAAAAGAGAAGCACGGACTAGGGATCCACTCGATCCCTTTGGGGAGGCATAAAAAAAAAGAAAGGAAACCTACCTCGCTTTTGCAGAAAGGAGAAAGTCGAAAAAGAAAGCGACGGCGCCTCGTGGCCGATTCATAAAAAACGGAGACAGGCACGTAAGGGAGGAGCTAACCACACGTCCCTTTCTGATTGGTCGCTTCTTTGGACTAATCAGGATGAGGAAGCAAACCACGTGGGGAGAAAGGGGGGGGAAAAGGCGTCTGTGTCACGTGATCCGCGGCGCCTACCCGGAAATTAAAACCTGCGCTCAAGAAATCGGCCACGTGGTTTTCAGAATGGTTGCTCCTTCTGGGAAGATCAACCGGCCGCGGACGGTAATTCTAGGATATTTTTTAAAAAATAAAGAAATAAAGTGCTTATTTGTTAAGGAGCTTAGATCAGGGTCTTTCCATCCATCTATTTATCTATTTATCTATTTATCTATTTATCTATTTATCTATTTATCTATTTATCTATTTATCTATTTATCTATCTATCTATCTATCTATCTATTTCTGTCTGTCTGTCTGTCTACCTACCTACCTACCTACCTATTTATTTACCAATCATCTATCATCTTTCTATTATCTCGGTCTGTCTGTCTGTCTGTCTATCTGTCATATGAATCTATCTATCTCTATCTATCTATCTATCTATCTATCTATCTATCTACCTATCTACCTATTTATTTACCAATCATCTATCATCTTTCTATTATCTCGGTCTGTCTGTCTGTCTATCTGTCATATGAATCTACCTACCTACCTACCTACCTATTTATTTACCAATCATCTATCATCTTTCTATTATCTCGGTCTGTCTGCCTATCTGTCATTTGAATCTATCTATCTATCTATCTATCTATCTATCTATCTATCTATCTATCTATCTATCTATCTATCTATCTATCTATCTATCTATCATCTACCTATTTATTTACCAATCATCTATCATCTTTCTATTATCTCGGTCTGTCTGTCTGTCTGTCTATCTGTCATATGAATCTATCTATCTATCTATCTATCTATCTATCTATCTATCTATCTATCTATCTATCTATCTATCTATCTATCTATCTATCTATCTATTTCTACCTCTATCTTATCTATTATCTATAACTATATTTTTTACAATATCTATATATTTTCTACAGTATTTCTATATAATCTATCTATATTTTCTACACTATATCTATCCTATGAATATTATCTATCTATTCTACAGATCTCTATCATATATATTTTCTACAGTATCTCCATCATCTATCTATAGCCATCCATCCATCCATCTATCTATCTCTATCATTGCCTCTCTCATTTGTCTAATCTCTCGGTCTCTAGCTAGAAGTAGCTGCCCATCTGTAGTCAGCAATGAACTCGTGCAGGAAATTAACAAAAAGCTCCGTCAAGTCTGTCGGTTCACGATATCTGCACTTTCTTTACACTTTCCCCAAATTTCTCGGACTGTTTTGTACGAGGTAGTGACAAAAAAGTTAGGAATTGCCCTCGTATATGTATATGTGCAATAGAAAAACTACTAAAAACGTTGATCTTCGAGAGTAAAAACTTTATTAAAAACTAAAGTTTCGTCAGCAGGTGCTGACGTTGTCAAAGTATAAGCCAGGATTAACGTCAGCAGCTGCTGATGAAAGCTTAGTTTTTAATAAATTTTTTAGTCTCGGAAATCAACGTTTTTAGTAATTTTTCTATTATGAATATACCCGGGACTCGCATTTTTAAAATAATTTTAGATGTATATGTGTATATATATTGGATGATGTAGGTGTTTATTCCAAGCATGTTTAAACTCAGTTAAATCAGGGGTTTAATTAATTATGCCCAGCTGCCATTTTCCTGCAGATTTTTGTGTGTTTGTGTGTGTGGCAGCAACTTCTTGTAAAAAATTTTCGTTCTCTTGTGTCAGGAGCTGCGGAAAAAACTCTTCAAAAGGCGGCGTGTCCTGAGCAAGGAGAAGAGAAAGAAACACCGGATTGTGGGAGCTGTGGTGGATGAAGATCTTATCACCGTTCATCACCTGAAAAAGCGATCGTGAGTCGTGTTTGCTTTGATTGGTTATTTGTCTCTGGGGAAAGAAAATGTGCAAGCCAATTAAATGCTGTAATAAAAAAATCTCAAGTTGTCTTTCTGACTTGGTGAGTTGAAGTCCATCCCTCTTAAAGCATGCTGGAAGGGGAATTCTGGGGATTGAAGTCCATCCCTCTCAAAATAGGCTGGGTGGGGAATTCAGGGAATCAACGTCTTCCCATTTTAAAGCATGCTTGCTGGGGAATTCTGGGAATCGAAGTCTACCCTCTAAAGTTGCGGAGGTTAAGGAACACTGATTTAGATTTTACAAGACCAATTTGGTTTTTCTAAATTAACGAGTTGACCTTAAAACATTTCTTCTCTGTGTGTAATTTCCTTCTTCTTTTCCAGATCTAGTTCACGGGCAAACATTACTCTCTCGGGGAAGAAGAAAAGAAAATTGCTTAAACAACTGCGTCATGCCACTAAGGAAAAAGCAGAAATGCAGGGTAAATCCTCTTCCCTCTAGTTGGGGGGGGGGGGGAAAGTAATTTGGACTTGCATCATTTATAGAAGGTGGAAGACAGAAGCGTTCCACACTCAGAGGGAGCGGCATAGGAGATTTGAGTTCCTGTTCTTCTCTCTTCTGATCAATGCCTAATTGTTGCCTTTAAAGCATTTCCAAGGATTTTTTTATTTGGTTATACTTCCTTTTTTTTCTTGCAATAGTAAAGTAGTACCAGATGCAGTAACAGAAAAAAATTCCCTTCTCTGATCCTGGAGTTTATAAAGGTGAGGTAGATGGAGGAGAATTGGCTAATAAAGCAATAGAGAAATAAGGAAGAATAAACAAAAAAGGATGGGGTAGCCGAGAACAAATTCTAAGGTTATCCACCCTCTTAGCTGGTTTATTAAGAAGCAGGAACTGCTGTTTTTTTTAAGAATACAATTTCAGCTTTGTCCCCCAGTTATTCCGTCCTTAGATCATTAGAATTGTAGGGTTAGAAAGATCTTCCAAGATCGTCATCCATCCTAATATTTCCAACCAATGAAAACTGCAGATGGTCCTCGATTTACAACTACTTGTTTAATTATGGTTCAAGGTTATGACAGTGCTGAAAAAAGTGACTTGCGACTGATCCTCAAATTTACAACTGTCACAACAGCTCCATGGTACACGTGATTGAAATTTAGGTGCTTGGTAACCGTCTCACACTTATAATGCAATGTCCTCTGTTCGTGTCATTGTGATTTGCCATCTTCCCAGCCAACTTCTGGCAAAGTCTGTAGGGGAACGTGGATTTGCTTTATGGCCATATGACTCATTTAAGGACCGCATTGCTAACTAGCCAAGATTCAGAACTGGGGTTGTAAATTGAGGATTGTCTGTAGATGACCACTTGCTGGAAATTGGACCAGAGACATGCAAGAGAGTGCAGCTTTATGACTTTGAGCATGTGGTGACTTTTCACTGTTTCCATCTTTCCTTTTGTACAGTTGATGTTTCTCCAGCTCAGAGTGGAAAAAGGAAGAAGAAGAAGAAAAAGGAGATAACTCCATCAGACTGTCCAGATGTTGACATGGTGGAACCTGCCGTGACACCTGGATTGGAAAGCTGAACCTGGCTTCTGAAATCTTGAAACCAAGTTTCTTTTCTGTTTTCCAGCCTACCAATGACAGCATTCCCGGGGGGGGGGGCTGGGGGGGAGAGGAGAAAAAGACAGGTTACCAAAAGCTAGAAAAATCAGCTTTTGAACTAGTTTAGCTCCATAAAGTTTGTTTACTTTTAAAAGGAATTTAAACCCATCCGACCACAGGTTGAGAGGTGTGTCTGTTCCCTTTTCCCTTTGGCGAGCAACTCCCAATTCCTGAATTTGAGGAGTTACAAAATAATTTAAAGTTTGGCTAGTCTGAAGTTGTACCTTAAAAGGGGTACTTGATAAGAGACAAGCTTTATATGTAGAGTGTGGAGTAGTGTAAGAATTTCAGTGGCCGTGCCAGATTATGCCACAAATACTGTGCATGTGTATAATTAATCCGCATATATGTGAGACACCAACTTTTTTCAGTGTTGGCAACCAATTTCAGTTGAAAGGAAAGTGCACAGGTGGAGATTTCTGCTTTCACGTGTTCAAATTGTCTGTGTTCTGATCCGTATAATAAACTGAGAAAAAACTTATCTTGCTTTAGTAATTTGTGTGTGTGTGTGTTTGTGAGGAAGAAGGGAAGAATATGGCTAGTTGGTACATTGTGCTAAGGCATGGTGAATTTGATAGTGGCTATTGTCTAAACACAGTTAAACTATGAAATGGGAGCTAGTTTGATTTACTGGTTAAAAGCATCAACCTAGAAACCAATCCACCAGGAGACAGCCTCAAGCAGAAAACCAATCTCTCTCCTTCTAAGAAGCAAATAAGGAGAAAATTCATGAAAATGTCCAGAAAACCATAGTGACTGCTCCAGGTTATCACATGTATATAGTATGTATGTGTATGGGTAGATATATACTTTCTTTTGAGAGCAGGCAACAAATATTTCATTTTTTATCTGTTCCAATGTGTTTACAGTAAAAAAGGACAATAAAGATTATCTTAATTGTTACATTGAACCGAAGCTGCCCAACATCCAAGCAGAACAGTGGAATGCGTTTTGAATATGAAGTTATGAATATGAAGTTATTAACCATGATTAATAAGCCACAGGGACTGGACTGAGTCGATATATTGGTTCAAATGGTTACATTGAACTGAAGCTGCCCAACATCGAAGCAGAATAATTGAATATACTTTGAATATGAAGTTATTAAACATTGATTAATAAACCACAGGGACTGGGCCGAGTCTGTATAATAATAGGTATTATAACATCCAAACGGAACAATCAGTTCTGAATAGAGATCCAGTTCGAGCTGTGCGGAACGCTTGTTTCAGAGTCGAAGAGCCGGGTGGGATTCTTTGCCAAGTGACGCTCTCGGTCCGTCGTTTTTATTCTTCCCCCATCCTCGGGCCTAGCGTGCGCAGGCGCAAAAGAGGAAAACAAGGGGGAAACGGGGCTTTTAGTCGTTTCTAAGCGTCTCGGCCGGGATCTGCATGTCCGCTCTGTGCGATCCGGCGGGGGTGGTGGGGCCTCCGGGGTCCGCCCCGAGCCCCAAACCAGCCGCCGCGCCTCCGTCCCTCAGGTAGTTGGGGGGGGGGAAGGAAGGAGGCTTCGGAAACCATCCCCGGGGCGGCCCTTTCCAAGGGGTGCATCGCCCCCAACCGTTCAGGGTTGCCATGGTGATCTCTGGCATTTGCAAAGGTGTAAAATGGGTGCAAAATCTCTGCCCCGAAGAGTTTGCCAGCCCTTCCTTCAAGAGGGCAGCCGAGGAGGAAGGGGGGGGAGGAGGGTTAATTAACGCTTGCAATTAGCTTTTTAAAATGAGGATGGTGTTGAATGGACAGTAAATACTAGGTTTTTTTAAATATGTTGATCAATAAAGGCTGGCCTTTTAAAACGATCAATACGTGTTAGGTTTCTTTAAAATGAGGGTGAAGATGATGATCAGTAAATGCTCCTTTTTTAAAAAAATATCAGCAAATGTTATTTTTTTTTAAAGAGGATGAAGTTGTTGATCATAAAGGCTAGGTTTTTTTTAAAATGAGGACATGATTCATAAATGATTTTTTAAAAATCAGGATGAAGTGATCAATTGAGGATATGACTATGATCCATAAATGTTTTCGGGTTTTTTGAAATCAGGATGAAGATGATGATCAATAAATGGTGGGTTTTTTAAAAAATGAGGATAAAGAGGATGATGGACAATAAATGCCTAGATTTCAGAGTTTCCTGATGATGGTGACGATGATGGCCAATAAATGTCTAGCTTTACCTTTTTTTTTAAAGGAGGATGAGAGCCAGTTTGGTGTAGTGGTGAAGACGTCAAGCTAGAAACTGGGAGACCGTGAGTTCTAGTTCTGCCCATGGATATGAAGCCAGTTGGGTGATCTTGGGCCAGTCCTTTCTCTCAGCCCTAGGAAGTAGCCCATGGGAAATCACTTCTGAAAATCTTTCCAAGAAAACTGCAGGAACTTCTCCAGGCAGTCTCTGAGAATCCGACATGATTGAACAGAAGAAAAACAAACGATAAACATGACTGACATATTCATTTTATAAATTAGAAGGGGATGGTTTCTATAATTGTATATCTCTCCTGGGTACATACAGACATTGTTTTTAATTGGTATTTGGCATTGAACAAGATCAGGTTTTTTTTAAAGACCTAATCTCGGTGGCATGACATATACATTTCCCACCCATGATTTTTCTTAGGTTCTCTTTGAATCCTCTCCTTTGCTCTAAACCCGACTTCACTTTTCTTCTTTCTCCTCCAGTTCCCAAGAATTGGCCCAGGAGATCAAAGCTTTCCTCAGTGGGGTCGACCCCATTCATGGGAACAAACTCACCATCAAGGAACACGCTCGTTGTGCCATTTTACTGTTGCGCAATTTGCCTCCAGCTCGCAGCGCTGTCCTGGAACACCTCCGTAGTGTCTTTGATGAATACGTCTGCACCTACCTGCTGGAACTGGAGACCCGCGACGGTGGGATGGGAGGCCTCCGCTCCCAGGGCCCCAACTTGGATGACGTGGTGTCGGAGATCCAAGCCGTGTTGTCGGAGTTTGTCCGCATGAATCCCAAAGCTTGGGCTGCCCTGGTTTCCTCCTGGTCGATTGATCTGATGGGGCAGCTGAGTAGCAAATACGCCGGGCGGCATGACGTACCCCACGCGAGCAGCCTGAATGAGTTGCTGCAGCTATGGATGTCCTGCAAAGCCACCCGGGTCTTGATGGAGATTTACACCCAGTGCCTGTCCTCCATGATCAACACCTGTCCAGATGCTTGCGTGGATGCTCTCTTAGACACTTCCGTCCAGCACTCGCCTCACTTCGATTGGGTGGTGGCCCATATCGGTTCCTCCTTCCCCAACACCATCATCAACCGGGTCCTCTCCTGCGGGTTGAAGGACTTTTGTGTGCACGGGACAGCTTCAACGGATCTCCTCCTTTTTCCCAGCTCCGCAGCAGCCGACAAACGAGTTCCCAAGATCGCCTCGGTGGTCGGGATCCTGGGCCACTTGGCCTCTCGCCACTCGGAAAGCATCAAGCAGGAGTTGCTGAGGATGTTCCACAGGAGCCTGGGGCCCACCCGGGACCAGCAGCAGAAGGCCACCGTCCCTTTCTTGCTGCAGCTGGCGGTCATGTCCCCCACGTTGCTGAGCACCATCTCTGCCGAACTGGTGGACTCTCTCAAGCCCAGCATCCTCAACCAGCTGCACCAGCACTTCGCATCGCTGCCCCGAGAAGAGCTGGAGAACATGGTTAGCATTGTGGTGCACCTCATCTGCCAGACATCCAGCGGAGCCTACCGTACCTTGCAGTTCCTGGTCAACACTGCCATGCCAGCCTCGGTCATCACCACCCCGGGCCTGGCGGTGCACGACAGCGTCCGGGAGGCCTGCGACCGGGTCATCCAGCTGCTGCTCCTTAACCTGCAGAAGCTGGTCTACAACCGGGGCTCGGCCAGCTTGGTGGAGGTCCCTCCTCGCGTGGTGCCGTTCCTGGACGAACTGAAGACCCACATGCAGGAACTTTGCAGGGAGACGCTGAAGCTGGAGAGGAAGAGGTTTCTCTGGCTGCACCAGCTGCTGGTCCTGCTCTCGGTCTACTCCATGCCCAGCTGTGCCAGCGAGGGGCTCTTCTATCTGCTGACCCTGGCCAAGAGCCAGGAGGAGCTCAGCCTCGCCACCCAACTCTACACCGTCCTCAGCTCTTGCATGACCGGTCTGCTGGCCGCCCTGGTGAAGAAGTGTGTGCGCCAGCTCCACGCAGGCTTTCTCTCCGAGCAGCACATGGCCCAGCTCTTCCAGAACCTGGCCTTGATCATGCAGTGGGAGGGGGAGAGCCCGGCCTCCATGGGCCACCAGCTGGGCCGGGCCGTGTCCTCCCACCTCTACGATTTTGGGCAGCTGCTACTGCACAGCAATCCAGAGGTGGCCCAAGCCGCTGCTTTGCTTCTTTCCGTCTGCCCCATGCCCAAGGCCATCCGGCCGGCCCATTTGCTCTTCCTCATCCGGTCCGCCGTGCACCATTTTTTCTCGGTTTTGCGGGATAAATCTCCGGCCGGCATCAGCTACGGAAGCCGGCTTCTTTGCGGGCTGAGTGGGGCGTCGCCCACAGCCAGCAAGGCCATCTTGCAGTACCTGGTGGAAGGAGCCTTGCACCAGGGCAACGCTGAGCTTTTCGGCGGAACGGCGGAGCCCCCCGCCGCCAGGAACGACGCCGGGCTGGAGGCGACCAAGTTGTCCCTCATGGACATCAACCGGCACTTCATGGCGACCGTCAACTTCTCCGGCAGCGTCTGGTCGGTGTTCCACGCGGGGGTGATCGGGAGAGGCCTGAAACCGCCCCAGGCTTCCCATCAGCAGGAACCGGAGGAGATCTCCCATAACGTCCAGGTTTTCCTGGGCCTCTTGCTGCGATGCTGCGGGGCGGGGCGCTCTGGCTCCCCCGAGCCGTCCCAGGGCAGCACCATCAGCCCCGAGGCGGCCAAGATGGTGGCCGTGGTGCTGGTGGAGATGGTGTGCCCGGATGTGACCAACAGCGAGCTGGCCTGGCCTCCTGAGGAACACACTCACAACACCGTGGAACGGGACATCCGGATAGGACGCTGCTTCCGAGACAACCCTTTGCTTTTCGAGCTCTTGAAGCTGGTGGCTGTCGGCAGGCCGGCCCTGTGCTATTGCTCGGTGCTGCTCCGGGGCCTGATGGCCACGCTCATGGCCCACTGGGAGGCGTCCCGGGAGAACGACACCACCAGCTCTCCCTGGCCTCTGCAGGCCTCCTGCGCGCTGGTGGCCTGCATGGGGCAAGGCCACCTTCTGCCCCCCGTCTTGAGCAACATGCACGAGATCTTCGACCAGCTGGCTCCTTTTGAGGTTCACCTGCTCCTGCTCAGCGTCTGGGACTACATGCGGGACAACAGCCCCTTGCCCCAAAAGTTCAGCTTCGACGCCAACACGGAGCTCTTTTTCCGGGACTTTTCGCGAGACACCGACGCGGGCAAATACCTCTACGTCCTGCACAGCGTCCTGCATAAGAATATCGACCGGCTGGGTCTGCTTTCGGGACGGTTCCACCCTTAAAGAGGCTCAGAGGCGGTTCGGAGAGGACCTTTGCTGCGGGGGATTAAGAAGAGGCCGGGGGGCGGAGGGAAGATGGGGGGTCTTTTGTGGATTGGAAATTGGAGAGAAGCCCATGAGAGGATTTGGGGCAAGTGTGCAAGTAGAGGAAGGAACTTAGGGGTGAGAAGGAAGATTTATTTTGGGTTCCCTCCCTGTTCTTGCACTTCAACTGGTAAGGGAAGGTTGGAAGGAAGAAAAAAGACGAAGGACAAGAAAACAAAATGCATGTATTTCCAACCTTCCCTTACTTAGTCCTCCCTTAAGTGCCAGCTACCTTCCCAAACAGTTGAAGTGCAACCCCTTATCTTCATCTCCTCCTCGTGCTCTCCTCATCTTCTCCTCTTCCTCCTCCTTTCCTTCTCCTCCCCTTTCTCCCTCTTTACTTCTCTGTTCTCCTTCCTTTCTTCTCCCCCTCCATTCCTTTTTCTCCTCCTCCTCCTTTCCTTCCTCCTCCTCTTCCTCTGTTTATTCCTTACCTTTTCCCTATCCTCCTCTTCTTCATCTCCTCCTCTTCCGCTCATCCCCTCCCACCTCTACCTCCTGTCCTTCCTTCCTTCCTTTTCTTTTTTTCTCGCGTCTCTTCGCCTTCCCTGTCTTCTTTCGGAACAATCGCTCCCAAGCAGAGACATTTTTTTTAATAAGGAAGTTCTTCACAAAGAGTGTTTATGACACTCCGTAAACACAGCCACATCATCACTGGGGAGTGTGGCGGTGACAGGGCAGAGCTGAAGGAACATCGATCGGAGATTCCCCATCTTCGTCCTTCGGTTGATTCTGAATACAATAAATAAAAGCAGGAGCTCACCCCTCTTTTTTATTTTGTTTATAATTAAAATAGTGGGGAAATACTTCATTTCCTTTCTCTCCCAGAGACTTTGGGAAGAAAAAGAAAGAGAGAGAGAGAGAGAGAGAAAGAAAGAAAGAAAGAAAGAAAGAAAGAAAAAGAAAGAAAGAAAGAAAGAAAGAAAGAAAGAAAGAAAGAAAGAGTGAACTGATGATTTACGGATTTGGGGGATAAAAAAGGGTTAAAAACGGAAGGAAAAGAATAAGATGTCAGTTACTCAATAGAAGGAAGTCAGAATTTTGTAGTTTTCCTCCCCCATTTCCTAGCTTTTTAAATTTTTTTAAAAAATATTTTTATTGTGCTGTAAAAACCTAATAAAAAATATATATGAGCAAACCAAGCAAGGATGGGCATTGCCAAACCTTTGTTTCCAGGCAGGGCTCTTGGGACTGCCACCCCCATCATCCTCAGCCAGCGGGGGATGATGGGGGTGGCGGCGCTCCCCTCTCCCTTGCGGGTCGCTTGGAAGCGCCCTCGGACGACTCTTCTCTTCCTTTAAACCCCCCTTTTTTCCACCAAAGAATCGACCCGTCCAGCACCCCCCCCGCGCTCTCCACCGAAGATGGGAAGCCCCGTCCTGAATAATGCAAGCGGGCGTGTGGGCGGGGCTCGCCGGACCGCCGTCTGCTTTGACGATTGGCGGAGCGTGGGGGCGGGCGTTGAGGAGGGCGCCAATGGGGGGGTCCGCCTCCTGGGAGGAGGGGCTTACGTGAGGCGCAAGGGGGGGCGGGTTCCGGCAGAATCCAAAATGGCGGAGGCGGAGGCGACCAGGAGGTTAGAGCGAGGCTCGCTCGGGGTCTTTTTATTTTTATTTTTTGAGGGGGGGGCGACGCGTTTGCTGAAAGGGGTCTTTAATAACCTCTGTTTCATCCCCACCTCATTCTCCTTTGAACCTGTGGCGCCCCCTCGCCCCTCCCCTAATTTCCCCCCCCCTCCGTGCCTCAGTTTCCCCCTTGTGTTCTGGGACCCGTGTGGCTTTCCCCCTTTCTGAGACCGGCCGTTTCCTTCCCTCCTCCTCCCCGCCCCTTCCCCCGCCACGGCTTCCCTTTCTGCAACGCCCCTTATAGCTAGACCGACCTTGCCAGTCGGGGCACTACACTACCCATCATCCTGAGCCGCCCCCCCTCGCTTTGGGGGCTTTCTTCCCTTCTGGCCAAAAAGTGCACCCAAGCCCTCCCTCCCCCAATATTTGGATCCACCCCCAACCCCCAGCTTGCTTGTCCGAAGGGGACGATGGGACTTGTAGTCCCAGCCACGGCCAAGGCTGCAAAGGAGGGAACGATTCACGCAGTGGAGACTCCCCTTGCTCAGCCTTTTGGAGAGCTTTGGAGAAGGTCACAAGACCTTTGCAAAACGTCCTTCCCTCTTGTTCCCATCAGCCCCAGCTGGGAAAGGATGATGGGAGCTGCCTTCCCAAAGGGGTTACCAGGCTGCCTATCGAAGCATGCTGTTATTTCCCAGGAAGCCATAGGAGGGCAGCCTCTATCCCCTGCCCTGAAACCTCCTGCAACAGATAAAGGCAGTCCTCGACATATAACAGTTCATTTAGTGACCGTTCAGTTACAACGGCACTGAAAAAAAGCGTCGTGTGACCGTTTTTCACATTTACGACCGTTGCAGCATCCCCAACGTTACGTGATTAACGATTCAGATATTTGGCAGTTGACTCGTATTTATGACGGTCGCAGCGTCCCGGGGTCACGTGATCCCCTTTTGCGACTGTCTGACGTGCAAAGTCAATGGGGCAAGCCAGATTCACTTAACAACCATATTACTAACTTGTCAACTATGGCAGGAAAGGTCGTAAAATGAGGCAAAGCTCACTTAACAAAGGTCTCAGTTAGCAACATAAATTATGGTCGTATGTTGAGGATTACTGGTAGACTGCCCCTTGCCATGGAGGTTCTCTTTCCCGCTCAGCCAGGATGGATTGGATAGATTTTTTTTCTCAGAAGTGAAGAAACTTCTTGGATAAGAAGTGAAATGTTTTCAAGGAAGAAAAAAAACCCCAAGAAAGCGCAGTTGCCTTTTGGAAAAGCACTTTTGGGAGAATATCTGCAGTTTTCTGGGAAAGTCTTATAAAATTGGGTGTTTTTCAAGCTTGAAGGTAGAAAACCTTTTCCTCTTTGTCTACCTTGTCTCTTAAATCTTGTAGTTGCAAAATATGTGGAGACAGGAACTGAGCTTTGCCCGGGCAGCAATTTGCCCTTTGCCCCTTATGACCATGGTTTTCCCCTGTTTTGGACAAGAATACAGTTTGTCAACCTTGACAGCTTCAAGAAATGTGAATGCTGGCAGAGGAATTCTGGGAGCTGAAGTCCACATATCTAAAGTGTTCAAGGTTAACAAACACTGGACTAGAAGCTGCTTCTAATCCACAATCCTCCTTAGTTCTAGGTTGCTTCTCTCCTTGATTCGTTTCCATCCGTTGCTTCTTCTCCTGCCTTTACGTGCTTTGGAGAATAAATTGACTCCCTCTTCTTTGGGGCAACCCCTCAAAGGTTGGAAGACTGCTATTGTATCACCCCTAAGCCTTCTCTTTATTAGCCAGTGTTGGAAGGGACCTTGGAGGTCATCTAGTCCAACCCCCCACTCAGGCAGGAAACCCTATACCGCTTCAGACCAATGGCTGTCCAGTCTCTTTTTAAAAACTTCCAGTGTTGGAGCACCCACAACTTCTGGAGGCAGGTTGTTCCACTGATTAATTGTTCTGACTGTCAGGAAAATTCTCCTTAGTTCTAGGTTGCTTCTCTCCTTGATTAGTTTCCATCCATTGCTTCTTGTCCTGCCTTCAGGCGCTTTGGAGAACAGCTTGACCCCTTCTTCTTTGGGGCAGCCCCTGAGATATTGGAACACGGCTATCCTGTCAGTCCTTTCTTTCATTAAACTGGACATGCCCAATTTCTGCAACCGTTCTTCATATTTTTTACCTCCTAATCATGCATTGCTTGAAAACGCGTCCTTCCTGTTCCACCTAGGATGTCAGCGGTCGTGTGGTTGATGCTTCTCCTGGTCGTGGTGTCCGCAGTCGACAAAAGCAACTTCAAGACCTGTGATCAGAGTTCGTTTTGCAAGTAAGTTGTGCGAAAGGAAAAGAGATGGAGACACACACCAACATTGTTCCCGAAGGAAGTGGTGAAGGACGACGTCATTGTCCTTCTGTCCCTGCGTGGCACTGGGACTGCCATCTTGGAGATTGGGTTCTTGGGGGGTGGGCGATAAATTACCTTTCTCTACCAAGGCTGGCAGTGTGAGACATCTGAAGAGGTAGCGTGGTTAGTCTGTCTCCAGTAACCCTGGTTTCCCCTCTCCAGGCGTCACAGAAACGTAAAACCTGGGAGTTCCCCTTACCGGGCGCTGCTGGAATCCCTGCAGCTCAGCCAAGACTCTATGAAAATCCAGCTTATTAATGAAGCCAACAAGGTAAATTAAATCCCTCGGACTTCCAAGAAGGTCAGGAAAGAGTCAGACTCTCTGTCTGGGTGAAAGGCTTGAGTTTAGAAAGTTGAAGAACAGACCCCGTGGTGTGTGTGGTGCTCTTTGAGCTTCGTTGTATCCGGGCAGGCGTTTCATGACCCAGCTAGGGAACATCATCAGTGCCAGAAAGGAGAGGAGGTTGCAGAGGTGGTGATGGTGATGGTGATGGTGGAGGAGGAAGAGGAGGAGGACTGTGGGGTCTTTGGTGCTCTCTGAGCTTGGAGGTTTTTTTGCAGATGTTTCATGACCCAGCTAGGGAACACCATCAGTGCTATAAGGAATGAGGTTTGCTCTCAGTTTATATGCAGTTATTTGCCCTCATTGTTGGTGGGAGTGTTCCTTGATTCAGCTGTCGTTTACTGCTTGATTATTGCTTTAGCATTGATCTTGGTGTTAATCTCTGCTTATCCAGAGCCAGTTTGATCTAGTGCAGACTTCTGGGCTTCAACGCTCAGAATCGTGGCTAGGGAATTCTGGGAGTTGAAGTCCCCAGGACTATGCCAAGGTTGGACACTCCTAGTAGCGATTAAGGCACCAGGCTAGAAAATAGAAATCTGCTTTAGGCACGAAAGCCGGCTGGGTGACTTTGGACCAATCACCAGGAGCCTGGGAGTTCTAGTCGGACTTTAGCCGTGAAAACCGACTTTAGGCTAGTTCCCCCCCCCTCTCCGTCCGGGAAAAATAGGAGGAGGAAGGTCTGTTGGGCACGCCTCACGGTCTTGAGTTCTTCATAAAGCAGTAACGGTAGGATATAAATCAGGGGTTCCCAACCAGGGGTGCGAGACGATATTCCAGGGGGATAAATTTTCAAAATTATAGTCTATATGTGTAATTTGTGGCTGTTCTTTCGGACTTTGGCAAGGGGTGCAAGAATATATCAGACGCGTTCTCGGGGTGCGGGGTATAGAAAAAGTTGGGAACCCTTGATGTAAATAAACACATATGTAAATAACATCTGGCTGTGGATTGCTGGCGAGGGGGTGCTTTGGTTATTATCCTGGTTCGCTTTTCCGGTGGTCTCTTTGGAACGGTGTCCCCCTGTGGCTGGCAAGAGGGACCCCTGGTGGAGCCCACGCTCCGGGGTTAGATTTACCAGGGGCGAAGATCCAGTGGGAATCTGTTCTTCTCCACCGCAGGTTCCTCTCCTCCTGGAGTTTTACGGCCTGAAGGGGAACATGACCCGCCTGCGGATCAACGAACTGACGCCCCTCAAAGCCCGCTATGAGGTACACGACGTCTTAATCCAGGACCCTCCCACCTCCAGGTATGGGGATGGGTGGCTGCGTTGACCAGGGGTCTTTGGGTGGGCTTCTGTGGGAGAAACGACGCCGTTATGGGGGCGAGGAGGTTGACTGTCTTTATGGCAGGGGTCTTCCAACTGGGCCCTTTTATGACTTGTGGACTTCAACTCCCAGAATTCCTCAGCCAGCGTGCACGCTGGCTGAGGAATTCTGGGAGTTGAAGTCCACAAGTCATAAAAGGGCCCAGTTGGAAGACTCCTGCTTTAGGGCTTCCACAGAGCCAGGAGGTTTACTGGTAGAATCTGGCTAAAAGAGTTGGCACCACATCACACCGGACTTCGTGAGGATGGATGTTGGTTTCTGGGTTTCCTAGGGATCCAGCTGGGTCTGGCGGTTAAGCTAAAAAGCGGGAGACGGTGAGAAAGTTGCTGACCTAGAAACCAGGAGATGGAGAGTTCTAGTCCTGCCTTAGGCCTACAAGCCAGCTGGGTGACTTTGGGCCAATCACCAGGAGACAGTGAATTCTAGTTCCGCCTTGGGCCTGAAACCCAGTTGGTGATTTTGGCCCATTACCAGGAGACAGTGAGTTCTAGTCCCACCTTAGGCATGAAAGCTGACTAGGTGACTTTGGACCAATCACCAGGGGACGGTGAGTTCTAGTTCTGCCTTAGACCTGAAAGCCAGTTAGGTGACTTTGGGCCAATCACCAGGAGACAGTGAATTCTAGTCCCGCCTTAGGCCTGAAAGCCGGCTGGGTGACTTTAAGCCAATCACCAGGAGACAGTGAATTCTAGTTCCGCCTTGGGCCTGAAACCCAGTTGGTGATTTTGGCCCATTACCAGGAGACAGTAAGTTCTAGTCCCACCTTAGGCATGAAAGCTGACTAGGTGACTTTGGGCCAATCACCAGGGGACGATGAATTCTAGTTCTGCCTTAGGCGTGAAAGCCAGCTGGTGATTTTGGCCCATCACCAGGAGAGACAGTGAATTCTAGTCCCGCCTTAGGCCTGAAAGCCGGCTGGGCGACTTTGGGTGAGTCCCTCTCAGCTCAGCCCACCTCACGTTGTGATGGTTGTGGGGAAAATAGGAGGAGGAAGTTGTGTTGGATACGTTCACAACCTCAAGCTCTTTGTAAAAACAGCAAAGGCGGGATGCAGATCATTACAAATTTAAAAAATAAAATAAAATCCTGCGAGTGGCCAACCTTTGAGAAAAACCCTGAACTTAGTTTAAACACCCTTCTATTAACAGATGAAATTAACATCTGTCGCTCCTTTTCATTTCTACTCTGTCCTCATCCCACCTGTGTGTGTGTGTGTATATATGTATGTGTGTATGCATCCCCCCCCAAGATTGTCTGTCACAGGCCGCGACGAGAACAGTGTGGAGCTGTCGCTGGAGGAGGGGACTCACAAGGTGATCCTGACGGCGAAGCCCTTTCGCATGGACTTGCTGGCGGGGCGGGAGCTGGTGTTGAGCGTCAATTCCCGGGGCCTGCTGGTGTTTGAGCAGCTGCGAGAGAGGAAGGACTCGTGAGTACCTGGGGGTCTCCCCCGTTAGCAGCGAGGAAGGGTGTTTTGATTCCTTGGGAACGGGTCCTTTTCCTTAGGACGGGAGCCTGCTGCTGGGGGAAGCTGGTTTATTCAGGCTAACAATCCTGGCCTCAGTCCAAGAACTGGAGACGGTGTAGCGTAGCGGCGCTCAACTATCCGTCCTAGTTGAGTGTTTATTGGAGTGTGAAACCTTGTTTTCTGGTTTTTTTTTTAATGGTTTTTTGTTTTTTTTTTAGGAAACTCACTAGGCAGGGATGGTTGGAGGGGGGGAACAAATTTCAGATTCCTTGCACTGACTCTCCATTGTGTTTTCTGTTTTTTGTTGGTCTGTGCCCCCCGCCCCCCACTCGCTCGGCCCCCCCAGTTTCTCGGATAAAGTTAGTGACACGGTCGTTAGCATTTGGGATAGGATCACGAGCCTTTTCTCTAGGTAAATTCTGCAGCTTCTGCTACTGTTTCTAAAACTCCCTTTCCCTC
>NW_015387536.1:221539-223536 GCF_001527695.2 Protobothrops mucrosquamatus | reverse complement strand
GGGATGGACTAAGATCCAGAGCTGGAACAGAATGGGGCTCTGGGGGTGGGGGGGATAGGATATCCAGAAATGTTTTTAAATTCAATTTAAACATTGCTTCTCTATTGTTGAGGATGAGCACCTCAGCAGCTTTGGCAGCTGTTTGGGAGTGGGGGAAAACCACCCCTCCAAACCAGGATATTTCTGGATTCAAACTTGTTTGTGACTCATCTGGATATTCCTTCCTCTTTTTCTGAGAACTTCCCCCCCTCCCCAGTTTTCCTTGACTTTGGATCTCTTGATAGGGAATCGGATTCTTCCTATGTCCGGTTCTGTGTTGGGTTTTTTTTTTTTAATCTTTCTCTCTTCTGGATCCTGGCACTCCCTCCTGATGACTGGGTGGCTTCTTGAAATCTTAACCGCCTCGCCCTGTTTAAGAGACACGGATTGGGGAAAACCTAGGTTAGCTAAATGTCTATGGAGGTTTTCCGTCATGCAGGTGACAGCTGTCCCCAAAGGCGCTTTTTCCAGAGGCAACTTGGACTTTCTCTGTTTTTCTTCGACGGCGTTTCGCTTCTCCTCCTCCAAGTCTCATGGTTCCGACAGATGAAACTCTTCAAAGAACTTGGAAGCATTGTTTACCTTAAAGCATCTTTATTCAAGTTGCATGGCATCCACACACGTCGGTCGAAACCGAAATCTGAAGTCCCCTCCCCTGAGCACATAGCATCAAAGCACAGTTCCCTCCTCCAATTAACCGTCGTCATAAATCACATTCTCCAATTAGCTTGAAATGTAGGCTTTCCCTCCTGTTCTCTAGCCCAGCCAATCCTTATCATCTCTTATTTCAAGCTCTGAATTCAGACACTAGTACAGTATTAGTTACCAAGCAGCTTCTTAAAATCCTTCCCTTCCCCACCATCCCAGCCAGAGCTGAAGAAGCTTTTTGGAGGAGAAGCGGAACGTCTTCAAAGAAAAAAGGAAGGAGGTCCAGTTGCCTCCTGGGAAAAAAAGTACCGTTGGGACTGAGGTTAGCTGGTTGAAAGAGACTTCTGGGTGAGCAGAAGACAGAGATGGCCTCCCTTGGGTAGAGGAGTTGGAAGGGAGAGATTTTAAAATCTTTGCTCATCCACACAGGTAGTCCTCGAGTGAACGGCGAACATTCAGCCCCCAAATTACGTCGGAGCATTTGTTAAGTGCCCCGAGTTACGACTTTCCTTGCCACAATGGTGAAGGGAATCGTGGCATTTCTTAAGACGGTTGCAAAGCGAGCTTGGCTTCCTCACTGACTTTTGCTTGTCCAAAGGGGGAGCACCTGACCCCCCCCGGGACAATGCGACGGTCGTAAATACGAGTCAGTTGCCAAGCCTCTGAATTTTGATCACCCCGACTGTAGGTAGAAAAACGGTCCGAAGTGGGCTTTTTTTCGGGGCCGTTGTAAGTTCGAATGGTCCCTAAATGAACTCTTGTAAGTCCGAGGACTACCTGTAAGTAGTTTCGCCCCGTTCTCTGCCCCGTGGCTAGCTCTTCCCCCCCTTCCCCCCGCCCATCCCCAGTTCCCTACTAACTAGCAAGGCTGCGCAACAGTGTGATGGTGTGTGTGTGTGCCTCTATTGATCGATATTGCCATTTGTTTGAGCCAGAGTGTGCATAAGGGTGTACATCTGGGCACATGCCAGGGACCCTCTTGTTGCATTTGATGGGCCTGTTCGTTTGCTGTTCCTGCGCGGGGAAAACCTGGAGGGTCTCGGATTGAGGCCCCTCCCTTTTCCCCATCTCTTTTCCTTCCAGTACGCCGGCGAAGGAAGCCGAGTCGGAAGAAGAAGAGTCTGACGACACGGCTAATCCCGTTTTGCCTTCGGAAGAGGAGTCGGCGGAGAAAACGGAGCAGGTGAAACCAGAAACCGAATTTATTTCTCTCCCCCCCTTCCAATGTCAGGAGAGGAAGATAGATAGATAGATAGATAGATAGATAGATAGATAGATAGATAGATAGATAGATAGATAGATAGATAGAT
>NW_015387536.1:196251-221362 GCF_001527695.2 Protobothrops mucrosquamatus | reverse complement strand
AGAAAGAAAGAAAGAAAGAAAGAAAGAAAGAAAGAAAGAAAGAAAGAAAGAAAAACTCTGCCCGCCGGAAAATTAGCTCCACCCTTCCTTAAAATCGCCATGCTTATCTTACAAAGGACTTTTAAAAAAAAATTAATTACGATTTACTTCCTACTTTCAAATGCTGTTGTTGATCATGACGACCTTTTTCAATTTTATTTTTTTCCCCCCCAGCCTGAGGAGGCCTCCCAAAAGGACGCTGAAGAGGATCCAGGATCCTGGGAAGAAACTTTCAAGACCCACACGGATAAAAAACCCAATGGTAAGAGCGTGGTATTGGATAGATGCTTTTTAAGCTTTGTTTATCTGCATTATCTACCTCTCCTTTCCTCCCTCCCCCCCCCCCTTTTTTTTTCTTTTTCCAATTTGGAAAGCCACCAAATGAAATTTCCAAGCCCTTCTTGGAATCCATTTCTCGGTGCGACGATTCTGTTTGAAAAGCTCGTCATTTGAAAGGCTGGGGGAAAAAAAGGATCAGCTACGTTCAGTATTTTCCAACCTCCGCAGCTTTAAGATGGGTGGACTTCAACTCCCAGAATTCCCCAGCCTTTTGGGGGGGTTGTTCTTATGGTCCCTTTCAGCACTGTAGCTACCATTGTTTTGATTCTATGGCCTGAATAAACCCTGATTATTAGATAATCTCCCTTCCTCCTTCCCTCCCTCCTCATCTTTCTTCCTCCCTCCCTATTTTTCCTTCCTTCCTTCCCTCCTTCCCTCCCTCCCTCCCTCCCTATTTTTCTTTCCTTCCCTCCTTCCTTCCCTCTCTCTCCCTCCCTCATCTTCCTTCCCTCCCTCCCTCCCTCCCTCCCTCTTTTTAAATAAAATTCTGCAGAGAAAACTTTGCGGTGTGTGACTTCCCACGGAACACCAAACCTTGGGGTGCTTAACTGGGATTCATGCAAACCCCAGTTTATCCAGCAGGATGGCTTCAAATCAGACGATGGAACGTGGGCTGGTGTTTCACGAGCGACCCCACCCAGCCCTTTTCATTCTCCTCCCCTTGTTCCACAGGACCAACGTCGGTGGGACTTGATTTCTCGTTCCCGGGAGTGGAGAACGTCTACGGCATCCCAGAACACGCGGATAACCTCCGTCTGCGAACCACTGAGTACGTTTGGGGTCGGTGGAGATGCTGGCAAGGTTAGGGGGGCCTCTGCTTTAGGCGACTTTTTTCTTCTCTAATGATCGCAATCCCGGCAGGGGAGGAGATCCGTACCGTCTCTATAACTTGGACGTCTTCCAGTACGAACTCTACAACCCGATGGCGCTCTACGGATCGGTCCCGGTGTTGTTAGCTCACAGCGCCCAGCGCACCCTCGGCATGTTTTGGCTGAACGCAGCCGAGACCTGGGTGGACATCACCTCCAACACAGCGGGCAAGGTAAGAGGTGTGGGCTTTGATGCTGCACACGATAGGTTGTCCTCAATTTACGACTACAATTGAGTCCCACGTTTCCATTGCTAAGCGAGAGAGTTGTTAAGCGACTTACTCTGATATTCAGCAAGCTAGCTGGCTTGGAGTATCCTGGGAGTTGAAATCCACAAGTCTTAAAGGTTGCTGAAGTTGAGAAAGATTAACCCGGAATTCTTTCCTGCAGACCATGTTTGGGAAGATGCTGGATTACATACAAGGAGGCGGCGAGACGCCCCAGACAGACGTCCGCTGGATGTCGGAGAGCGGAATCATAGACGTGTTCCTCTTGCTGGGCCCTTCGCCCACGGACATTTTCCAGCAATACGCGTCCCTCACAGGTGAGCTGGGTGGGAATCCTGCTTGTCTGGAGGACCGAGAACGAGCAGAGAGGCTGGGATTATCCATCCCGTCCTCCCAATTCTGCTCGGAGGAAGGAATCTAGTCTGGAAACCATTTGAAGGATGGGGGAAGAGACAGATAATCCTCAATTTACGACGATTCGATGGAAGTTACGGCAGCAATGAAAGAAGCGACTTAGGAATGTTTTTTTTACGCCCGTTTGCAGCATCCCCAATGGCCACTTAAGTCAAAATTCAGACACTCGGCAACTGATCCGCATTTATGACGGTTGCAGTGTCCCAAGGGGTCACGTGATCCCCTTTGGCGACCGTCTGACACGTCAAGTCAATGGGGAAGCCAGATCCGCTTAATGACTGTGTAAAGTGACTGAACAACTACAGGGATCCCCTGAACAGCCTTTGCCAGAAATGTCATATAACGGGGGGAAACTCACTTAACGTTTGAATTTGGATCACGTGTCCCTGGGGATGCTGCAACGGTCGTAAGTGTGAAAAACAGTCGTGAGTCACTGCTTTCAGTGCTGCTGTAACTTCGAACGAATCGTCGTGAATTGAGGATTCTCTGTCTCTGGATCGATGGCTTTTCCCTTTTTCTCAGTCTCGTAGCTTTGAACGGTCATTAAATGAACTGTTGTAAGCCGAGGACTTCCTGTATAAGCCGATGCCTCCCTGTGAATCTGGTGGCAAGTCCCGATCTGTCTCCTCCTCCCTTCTCCAGGCACCCAGGCCCTGCCTCCCCTCTTCGCCCTGGCTTATCATCAGAGCCGCTGGAACTACAACGACGAGGAAGACGTGGCCGCCGTGGACAACGGCTTCGACGACCACGACATCCCCTACGACGTCATCTGGCTGGACATCGAACACACCGACGGCAAGCGCTACTTCACCTGGGACCCCAACAAGTTCGCCCACCCCCTGGAGATGCTGCAGCGGCTGGCCGCCAAGAGGAGAAAGGTAGAAGGACAGAACGGCCACCGGGCAAATCTTCCTGAGGTTTCGGAGTTTCTCAAACTGCCATAGTTGGCCTGTAGAAGATGGAAGAGACTGTTTGTAGCTCAGGGTTGACAAGTGGGGTCCTTGGTGCTCTCTGAGCTGGGTGGTTTTCCTGCAGACGTTTCGTGACCCAACTAGGTAACGTCATCAGTGCTAGAAAGGAGGAGGAGGACTGTGGGGTCGTTCTCTGAGCTAGGTGGTTTTCTTGCAGACATTTCGTTACCAAACTAGGTAACGTCATCAGTGCTAGAAGGGAGAGGGGTTTGCAAGGTGGAGGAGGAAGAGGAAGACTCCTTACTGCTCTCCGAGCTTGGTTGTTTTGTTGCAAACATTTCGTTACCAAACTAGGTAACATCATCAGTCCTAGTAGGGTGTGGGGTGGGAGGAGGAGGAGTGGGAGGGGGGAGGAAGACTCGTTGGTGCTCTCTGAGCTGCATTGTTTTCTTGCAGACATTTCATTACCCAGCTAGGTAACATTATCAGTGCTAGAAGAGAGAGGGGTTTGTGGAGAAGAGGAGGAGGAGGAGGAGGAGGAGGACTAGAGTCGTTGGTGCTTTTTGAAATTGGTGGTTTTCCTTCCTTCTTCCTCCTCCTCCTCCTCCTCCTCCTCTGGATGCTCCATCACTGGAGCTTTTTAAGAAGAGAATGGAGAGCCATTTGTCTGAAATGGTATAGGGTCTCCTGCTTGAACAGGGGGTTGGACTAGAAGACCTCCGAGGTCCCTTCCAACTCTTATTTTCTTATTTCTCCTCTTCTCTGTAAATCCCATTCTTTCACGTTACCAAGTTGGGTCATGAAATCTGCAAGAAAACCACCCAGCTCAGAGAGCACCAAGGACCCCACAGTCGTCCTCCTTCCTTCTAGCACTGATGATGTTACCTAGTTGGGTCATGAAACGTCTGCAAGAAAACCACCCAGCTCAGAGAGCACCAAGGACCCCACCGTTTGGATATTCCTGGCCTGGCCAGGATCTAGAACCCAAACTAGAAACATATCTAGTGAGGTAGGGGCAGCTGACTCCCTGGGGTCTTCAAAGAAATGGGTATATTAAGCGTACCACTTCGCTGCATCGCCCCTCCCCATGTTATTCAGATGGTGAGCATTGTTGACCCGCACATCAAAGTCGACAATGGCTACCGAATCCACAATGAAATCCGCTCCCGGGATTTTTACGTCAAGACCAAAGATGGGAATGACTATGAAGGCTGGTGCTGGCCAGGTGAGGAAAAAGCTCTTA
Organism: Protobothrops mucrosquamatus; assembly: GCF_001527695.2. Taxonomy (NCBI): domain Eukaryota; kingdom Metazoa; phylum Chordata; class Lepidosauria; order Squamata; family Viperidae; genus Protobothrops; species Protobothrops mucrosquamatus. The sequence continues at coordinate 217,320 of NW_015387536.1, read as the reverse complement.
AGATGCATCCAGTTTCTGGTACAATCTGGAATCTTCCGTTCCCCTTCCGGACACAACTGACGCAACTATTGAAAAGAAGGCTCGGCTCAACGTTAAAGTCCTTTCTCTGTCTTGAGTTCAGGTTCTGCGGGCTATCCCGATTTCACCAACCCCGAGATGCGTTCCTGGTGGTCCAGCATGTTTGCTTACGACCAGTACGAGGTAGGGAGCTTCCTGGTCTGTGAAGACCAGGGGCCTTCAGACTTGGCCCTTTGATGACTTGTGGACAGTTTGCCTGGCTGAGGGATTCTGGGAGTTGAAGTCCACAAGTCATAAAAGGGCCAGGTTTGAAGACCCCTGGTCAAGACTTTCCTTCTGCTCTTCCATCTCTCCCTGTCACTCACTTCTCCTTTGACCCCAGGGTTCCATGGAGAACCTCTACACCTGGAACGACATGAACGAGCCTTCGGTCTTCAACGGTCCCGAGGTCACCATGCACAAGGACGCCGTCCACCAGGGTGGGTGGGAGCATCGCGATGTCCACAATCTCTACGGCTTCTACGTGGTGAGGGTTTTTTTTTTTCTCGTTGAGAGAAGGCCAAGACTCTGGATCAAAGTTTTCAACGGTTTGAATAACCACCTCTTCTCCCCTCCTCTACTAGCAAATGGCGACCGCCGAGGGACAGGTGCAGCGGTCCGGCGGCATGGAGCGGCCCTTCGTGTTGACCCGAAGCTTCTTTGCGGGTTCACAACGTTACGGTTAGTAGCGCATAACGATGAGGGAAGGAGTAGCTGCGTCATAGAGTCTTCCAAGCTGGACCCAGAAGAGAAACTCGTTCCAAAGATGTGATAACTCAGGTCCCCACAATTGTAGGCCTGCTGGGAAGAGACCTACAGATGTCAGTTTGTCTCATGTACAGCAGTTCTCCCCCATGTCTTAGTTGTTGTTACACTTTGTGGTTGTCGCCCTTTGCAGGGGCTGTATGGACCGGAGATAACGCAGCCGAATGGGACCACCTAAAGATCTCCATACCCATGTGCCTGAGCCTCGCTCTAGTGGGCATCTCTTTCTGTGGAGGTAAGCAGATGACATGCCAATACAGGTAGTCCTTGACTTAACGACCACAGTGGAGCCCAACATTTATGTTGTTAAGTGAGACGCTTGTTAAGTGGCTTTTGCCCCGTTTTATGACTTTTCTTGCCGTAGTTGTTAACTGAATCCCTGCAGTTGTTAAATTAATAACACGGTTGTTAAGCGAATCCGGCTTGCCGGAAGGTCGCAAAAGGGGATCACATGACCCTGGGACGCTGCGACCGTCATAAATACGAGTCAGTTGCCAAGTGTCCAAAATTTGATCACGTGACCCTGGGGATGCAACAGGCTTGAGTGTGAAAAATGGTCATAAGTCGCTTTTTTCAGCGCCGTTGTAATTTCAAACGGTCACTAAATGAACGGTTATAAGTTGAGGACTTCCTGTACCATCCCAGACCATTGATTCTCCTGTCTTTTCCATATTGAAACCATCCTTCTCTGCATCTTCCTTCCGGCTTCAAGCTGACGTGGGTGGCTTCTTCAAAACTCCGGAGCCGGAGTTACTGGTGCGCTGGTACCAAGCGGGGGCCTATCAGCCCTTCTTCCGGGCGCACGCACACGTGGACACCACCCGCCGGGAGCCCTGGCTCTTCGGCGACGAGAACAAAGCGCTGATCCGGGAGGCCATCCGCCAGCGTTACGCTCTGCTTCCCTTTTGGTACACCCTCTTCTATCAATCTTACCGGACCGGGCAGCCCGTCATGAGGTGAGTGGAATGGCTGGGAAGAGGGAGAAAGAGATGGAGGGACGCTGATTCGGGTCCATATCTTGCATGAAGCCGTTTTAGCTAGGGGACTGTGGGGATTGAAGTCCACCCATCTTAAAGCATGCTGGCTGGAGGATGCTGGGAGCTGAGGTCCACCTATTTTAAAGCATGCTGGCTGAGGAATTCTGGGAGTTGAAATCCACCCATCTTAAAGGATCTTAACCTGGGGATTCTGGGAGTTGAAGTCCACCCATCTTAAAGCATGCTGGCTGGGGGATTTTGGGAGTTGACGTCCACCCCTCTTAAAGCATTTTAACTGGGGAATTCTGGGAGTTGAAATCCACCCATCTTAAAGCGGGGAAGGTTGACAAAAACCTTGCTATAAGCGATGGTGTGATGTTAAGTTATGTTGATCTCGTGAATCATGTTTTCTCAATGCATTGATTATGTCAAACCATTATAGTTAATCCTAGTCTGGCATAATTTTTCCTTCTAGCAATGGTATTGTGTGATATTTTCTTATTTCGACCCATATTAATTTTTGCTTTCTGACAGACCGCTGTGGGTCGAATACCCCCAAGACCCTACCTTGTACGCCATTGATGACCAGTATCTGCTTGGTGAGTTTTTCTTGTGTGTGTGTTTGTGTGTGAGAGTGCATGCGTGTGAGAGTGCGTGCGTGCGTGTATGTCAGAACCAGGAAGGGCAAAGATAAAATCCTATGGTTTTCATTGTTTTTATCCAGGAACTAATGTTTACTTAGGCTTTCCAGCAAAAAACAAACACCCATTAGCTATAGTGGGTTTGTTTAACAACCATGATGCTCGCTTTAAGGTCTGCCACAAAAAAAACAAAAAAGGTTGCAAATTCGGGCACAATCACATGATGACCTGCTTAACAACTTCCACAAATTAAACGGCCGTCATTCTGGCCCCGGTCCTGTGATTAGGACTGAATTTGGTTGTTTTTTTGAAATATGGTAAGCAGTTCGTTCAAGTTTCTAGATCTCATTGACCATCTCCTTTCCAGGCGATGCGTTGTTGGTTCATCCAGTAACTGCACAAGGAGCCCGGGGTGTACAAATCTATTTACCTGGCAAAGGAGAGGTGAGTGTGATTGGTGAGTTTGGAGTGAGCTGTTTAGTTATTAGGTGTTTATCCCACCTCTTGTTATTCTTAGAAAAAATTGAGGCGGTGAAAATTCCTAACACCCCTTCCTCTTCCTATTTTATGCACAACAACCCTGTAAAGTGGGCTGGCTTAGGACAGAGAGACTGGTGCAAAGTCACCCAGCTGGCTTTCATACGTAATGCTGGACTAGAACTCACCATCTCCTGGAGATTGGGCCAAAGGTATCTAGCCAGCTTTCATGGCTACGTTGGAACTAGAAATCACCATCTCCTGGTGATTGGCCCATACCATATGCACCAAGTCATTTTCATACCTAAGGCAGGACTAGAATTCACCTGGTGATTGGCCCATATGCACCCAGATGTGTTCATGCCTAGGGCCGGACTAGAACTCACCGTCTCCTAGTTTGTAAGCCAGAACTTTAACCACTACAGCAAAATGGCTCTCTCTCTCTCAGTGTTAACGCTGGCTGGGAAAAACAATTCCCTTTAAAATGAGGAATATTCTACTGAGAAGAATTTCCTGCCGTGCGGAAGCTCAAGAGCCATTGCGTCATCCCAGAATAAGCCGTTTGGCCTCGGTTGTGCCCTGAAGCACAACGTTAACAAAAACCGCAAGTTTATCTTATGAAAACAAGCTGTCGGAAGAGAAGCTTGACATCTCTCCAAATTTGTCATTTTTTGGGCCTCTTCAGGAAGCGAAGCTTTTACACCGGCGGCCTGGCGCTTTTTCAGACAGAAGTCCTCCAGGGGCTGCCAAAGTTTTCCGTAGATCCGGCTCAGCAAATCCTCTAAAAAAACTTTTTTTTTTTCTCTGCAGGTTTGGTACGACGTCCACACCCACCAGAAGCTCCACGCCCCGCAGACGTTTTATCTGACGGTCAGCATGAGCAGCGTAAGTCCGAGATTCGGGGGTCAAATCAGAAGACCTTTCCACAGGCAGTCCTCGACTTACAACAGTTCATTTAGCGGCCATTCAAAGTTACAACAGTCCTGAAAAAAAGGGATTTGTGACTGTTTTGCACAGCTTACGACCGCTGCGTCAGCCCCACGGTCATGGGATCAAAATTCAGACACTTGGCAACTGACTCATATTTACGACGGGTCACGTGATTCCCCCCTTGGGCGACCTTCTGACGAACAGTCAATGGGGAAACCGGATTCTCTTAACGACTGTGCGGCTAACTTAACAGCTGCAGTGATCCCCTTAGCGACTGTGGCCAGACAGGCCGTAAAATGGGGCCAAACTCATTTAACAACTGAAATTTTGGGCGCACAGTCGAGGGCTGCCTTTACAGGTTTATTGCACGATAACGCAACTCTACAAGAATCCGAGCTAATAACGGTCAAAGAAAATTGGTGGGGGATAAAAGTCAGAGGAATTCAAGGCGGGCTGGACTTTGATGTGTTGCGAGCGTGAAGGGACTCAAGACTAATGACACGTTTGACCCTTCCCTCTGTCGGGCTCAGCCTGGTCATCCCCTGCCCAAGCCTCCTGAAGTCTTAACCTTTGATCTGTTCCCAAAGATTCCCGTCTACCAACGTGGCGGCAGCATCGTGGCCCGGAAGGAGCGGGTCCGGCGTTCTTCGGACTGCATGCAGGACGATCCATACACGCTCTACGTTGCTTTGGGGCCTCAGGTGAGATTTTGAGATTTGAGATTTTATTAAATTTATACCCCGCCCTTCTCCCGGAGGAGGATGGATAGGTTTAGGACAGAGGTCTCCACAAACCTTTTGGGCACCAGGGACCGGTTCCATGGAGAGAGGTTTTTCCACGGACCGGAGGGTGCGTGGTTTTGTGTGCTGCCTGCATCCCGCAGACGGGGCTTCGCTTGTTTGTGCGGACCGGCATGCCACGGACCGGGGATTGGGGACTGTGAGATGCTTGTTTAGCCCTGGGATAACATCCTGAAGACCCTGACAAGGATTCCACCCTGTTCGTGGAGATGCTTGCAGGTCGTTCTTCACTTAACATTTGTTTAGCAACCGTTTGGTTTACAACGGCCCTCGGGGGGGAAAAAAGGGACTGATGAACTGTCAGTCAACCGTCGCAGCATCCCCAGGGTCACGTGATCCAAGTGGCCTGTATTTATGATGGCCGCAGGATCCCAGGGTCACGTGACGGCCGCTTGTGGCCGTCCCAGCTGGCTTCTGATTAGCCAAGTCAATGGATTCGCTTAGCGACTGCGTGCTTCACTAACAACTGCAGGGATCCAGTTTACAACCGTGGCGAAAAGGGTCCTCGTTTTATCAACCTCGGAAGGATGCGAGTCTGAGTCCACCTTGGGATCCCCCAATCATTTTGGGTCTCTTCTGCTTTTCCTAATTTTGCCAGGGAACGGCACAAGGGGAGCTCTTCGTCGACGACGGACACACGTATAATTTTGAGACGAAAGGACAGTATCTGCACCGCCTCTTCCGTTTCTCCGGCAACGTGCTGACGGCCAGGTACCCAGTCTAGGAGTTGTTGTTTTTTTTCTTCCTCTTCCTCTTCCCCCTCCCCTAAATCATCCAGCACCCCCTTTTTTCCTCTTGCTGAATACCCCCCCCCCCCCAATTTTTATTTCAGTACGGCAGATCCAAAAGGCAGCTTTGAAACCCCGGCCTGGATCGAAAGGGTGGTGATCCTCGGCGCGGGCAAACCGGGGGCCGTCTTTCTCAAACAACAGGGTGAGTTGGTGGGAGGAGCGAAAGTTACACCAGGTTGACTTTTTCCTTTTGGGTGGAAGTAGTAAATGATTTCCTGGAGGAAAGCTAATCAAGGAGAGGAGCAACCTAGAATGAAAGAGGAATTTCTTGACGTTGAGGACAATTTAACCAGTGGAACGGAAGTTGCCTCCGGAAGTTGTGGGTGCTCCAACATTGGAAGTTTTTAAGAAGAGACAGGGGTCTCCTGCTTGAGCAGGGGTTTGGACTAGATGACCTCTGAGGTCCCTTCCGACTCTGTTATTCCATGTTTCAGTAAGGGTCTTCTGCTTGAGCAGGGGGTTGGACTAGATGACCTCTGAGGTCCTTTCCAACTCTTGTTATTCTATGTTTCAGTAAGGGACTTCTGCTTGAACGGGGTTGGACTAGATGACCTCTGAAGTCCCTTCCGACTCTTTTTATTCTATGTTTCAGTAAGGGTCTCCTGCTTGAGCAGGAGGTTGGATTAGATGACCTCTGAGGTCCCTTCCCATTCTGCTATTCTATGTTCCTGTAAGGGTTTCCTGCTTGAGCAGGGGGTTGGACTAGATGACATCTGAGGTCCCTTCCGACTCTTGTTATTCTATGTTTCTGTAAGGGTCTCCTGCTTGAGCAGGGGGTTGGACTAGATGACCTCTGAGGTCCCTTCCAACTCTGCTATTCTATGTTTCTGTAAGGGTCTCCTGCTTGAGCAGGGCTTTGGACTAGATGACCTCCCAGGTCCCTTCCGACTCTGTTATTCTTTTCATGGGGCAAAGACGGAAATGAGGAGCGCATTTTGGCACACCACTAGTCCTTACTCCAATCCTGATGGCATGTGGTCCCCGAACTAGGGGGTTGGACTAGATGACCTCCCAGGTCCCTTCCGACTCTGTTATTCTTATTCTGGCTGAGACTTAGCTTCCTTCTCTCTTCTCCCCCCCCCCTTCTCACCTCCCATCGTCCAGGAGCCGGCGAGACCCGCCTGGATTTCAGCCACGAAGCCGAATCCTCCGTCTTAACCATCCGCAAGCCTGCCGTGAACGTCGGAGAAGACTGGAGCATCTCGCTACGATAATGGCGGGGGGCGGGGGAGACAAGAATTAGCTGGGCAGAGGGGCAGGGGGATGTGTGGAGGGGCGGGGCTGGGGTGGGAGTCGAAGAGCTCTAGGTCAGGATCCTATTCCCGATCCATGGGGCAGGTAGATCTGGACGCGCCCTACTGCCACTGTATCTATGGTCCAGTGTCCCAAGTTCAGAAGGCATGAGAAGGAAGAGGGATATCTTTCCTTTCCTTTCCTCTGCTCTTGTTATCCTTCTCTTCCTCTCTTTCCTTCCTTCCTTCCTTCCTTTCCGCTCTCTCCCCTTTTTCCTTCCCTCTATTCCTTCCTTTCCTCTTTCCTTCCTTTCCCCCCTTTTTCCCTCTATTCCTTCCTCTTTCCCTTCTTTTCCCTCCCTTCCTTCCTTTCTTCCTCCTTTCCTCTTCTCTTCCTTTTTCCCTTCTCTTCTTCCCTCTATTCCTTCCTTTCTTCCTCCTTTCCTCTTCCCTTCCTTTTGCCCTTCTCTTCTTCCCTCTATTCCTTCCTTTCTTCCTCCTTTCCTTCCTTTCTTCGTCCCTTCCTCCCTGCCCTTTTTTCCCTTCTTCCCTCCCTTTCCTTTCTCCACTCCCATCTTTTTCCTTCCTCCTTCCGTCTCTTCTTCCTTCCTTCCTTCTTCCCTTCCCTCTTCCCTCCCTTCCTGTCTCCCCGGTGTCTGTATTCCTCCCTCCCTCCAACTTTTAGCAATATTTGCTGTAAAATGGAGGACTCTCCTGGAGACGCTGGATTGCAACTCGTTTTCCCTCTGGGGGCTGGGGGCCCACACCCCCCGCCCCTCCCACCTATCTCCCCTTCCCCATTATTTTTCTGGATAATGCAAATCTGGCTTGCCTCTTTCCAAAGCTGGTGGTTCTGGCTCTCTGCCCCACCCCCCATTTTCCCCTCATCTCTGCCCACTTATTCTGGCTGAAGTTTTCAATCAGTTCCTGGACCAATTATGGGGGGGGGGGGGAAACCCAAACAGCAGTCCAATTGATGGTGAACGTACTAAAACTTTTTGTTTTTCTCCACCATCCCCGTATTTAAACCCCTTGCAGTTTGCAAGAGCTTGTGCACGCAGCCAGACCACAGAATGTCGGCCTAATCCCTGCCCTTCCCAAGAGGATCCCCCTGCTAAATCCCCCTCCCTTTTTTTTTCCAGAGAGGGGTTACCTCTGTTTCTAAGGGAGGGAGGCAACCTAGGTGTCAGTGAATCACTGTCGCTTCTATTTATGGCTATTTTTATTTTTGGTGGGGAGGGCAGATCAGACAGATCATGTGAAGATAAAAAAGGGGGGGGTGTTGTTTGTTAGGAACCAGGCTTAGACTTGTGAGCAAGTGGAAATGACTAATCCTGCACAGGGATCAAGGAAAGATGGGGGGGTGGCATGAGCTGCTGTAGAAGCACCCTCTTCCTTGCAGGAAACAGAAAAGCAGGGGGTCCATCTTCCTGGGAGAGGGGCTAGAATTTTTTTTTTGGTTTTCCTTGTAGCTGCTCTGCCTCCTTTCTCCCATTCCTGCCTCCGGGCTTCGCTCCTGTCTACAACCCAAAAGCTTTCGTTTTGTGGGTTTTTTTTATTATCCCTAGGTGTCTGTGTGGATTTAACATTCCTGATTCTGGCGGGTTTCTCCCTTTACATGTTTACGGGCAAAAAAAGAAAAAATAGGCACAGAGCAGGGCTTTTAGGGAAAAAAAATTCCTTCGTAACACACACACCAAAATCTTTTTTTATCCCTTCCTGATTGCCATGACATCCGCAGGTAAATCTTTTACCGACTTGAGTGTTTTGATAAAAAGATGGAGAATGAAAAATAAAAATGCCGTAAAGTCTCGCCGTTGTGATTTCAGCTAATCTGGAGGCTACTTTTATGTTAAAAGAAAAATGGATCAAACGCTGCTTTTTCTGGCAATCAAGGCTGTTTGGTCAGAAATACCAGATTTTGCTGGGAAAGGAAGCAAAAAAACCCCAAAACACTTTACAATGGTCTTCCTTTGAGAACTTATTGCTATTACTATTACACTAGTTACTTTCCTATGAAATCATAGTAAGTGAGCAATCCTTTTTAAAGAGTTTTTAAAAATTCATTTTCATTCCTTCTTTAAGAGAAGGCGATTTCAAGGAAGCTAAGGCGCTTTTTAAAATTTAAACTTTATTCTCTTAAAAAAAAAAACCTTTGCTGCAATGGTCTTTCCTTGAGAATTTATTCCTATTGCTATTCCATTAGGGTGGGAGGTTACCTTCCAGTGAAATCGTAGCGAGCAATCCTTTTTAAAGATTTGTTTTAAAAAACATTTTCATTCTTTTTGTAGCCCTTCTCCCAAAAGGGCCACTAGTATCCCCCCCTCTCCTCCACAATTATAGATAAAATAGATCGATAGAATGATGGATATAGATTAGATAACCTTTATTGTCGTTTTTTTCCTGTGGGCACAAGGGCAGACATTAAAAATGAAATTTAGTTGCTTCCTTTCAAAGTGTACATATAGATATGTATGTGTGTGTATATGTGTGTGTGTCAGTGTTAGGATTCAAGTATGTAAACAACTGGTTCTTTGTGTGGATGCTGCTTCTGGAAATCCATTCTGGGCCTGGGCAACAAAAAAATTAGCTGCTGGTTCTGCCGAAGTGGTGCAACCAGCTGAATCCCACCACTGGTGTGTGTGTGTGTGTGTGTGTGTAGAATGATAGATATTTAGATAGAATGATTGATAGAGATTGATGGATTGATATAGGTAGAATGATATAGTAACGATAGACTGATAGAATATGTATGTGTATGTATAGATAGAATGATAGATATTTAGATAGAATGATAGAGATTGATGGATTGATATAGGTAGAATGATACAGAATATAACGATAGACTGATAGAATATACAGATAGAACGATTGATAGAATGATAGATTTAGAATGATAGGATGATTAATTAGATAGATAGATAGATAGATAGATAGATAACCTTTGTCATTTTTTACTATGGGCACACTGGCACCCATTAAATATGAAATTCTGTTGCTCTCAAAAGTGTACACATACGTAACACACACATACAACAAAACAAAGCAAAAGTCCACAAGTCATAAAAGGGCTGAGTTTAAAGAACCCTGTCTTAAATCTAATAAACAAAATGGAGGCTGGCTGAGGAATTCTGGGAGTTGAAGTCCACCCCTGATCTAGAGACAACTCTGGTTTTTCTTGACCTCTCCTATGGCTCCTCTTTCTCCCACTGCTTTCATGAGTTCAGGGTGCCTCTTTCTCTTTTAATACACTTAAGTAGAGCCTAACAGGGTGGTTGTGTAAGCTGCCTGGCAAGATGTGTCTTTTTTCCAGGAGGCAACTGAACTTTCTTGTTTTCCTTTGAAGACGTTTCGCTTCTCATCCAAGAAGCTTCTTCAGCTCTGCTTCATCCCGCCCTGCTGGGCTCCATCCCTTTCTGTTGAGATGCCTCTCTCTCTCAGCCACTCGCTGGTCGGCTCCCCTGGCCGCTCTATCCGACCGACTCCTCTGCTCGGCTTCTCTCGCGCTTCTCTCAGCCACTCCGCTGCACGGTTCCCCTAGCCGCTCTATTCGTCCCACTCGTCTGCTCGGCTTCTCGTGCGCTTCTCTCTTCTGTGCCCCTCTGTCACCCCACCACCGCCCGCTCGTCTTCTCAGCCTCTCTCTTGCGCGCGTCTCCCCTTTTTTCCCGCCTCTTTTTGAATCCCTCCTCTCGCGCCCCACCCACAAACCCAAAATGTATGGACGGGTATTCTTTTGAGATGCTTTTTGAACAGGTGGGCGGGGCGTGTTCTGAGGAAAACCGATGAGGCCGGAAGTTGTTGCTCCGGGAATCCCGGATGGCGACGGACGCCGAAGGAGTACGAAAGCGGACGGACCGGAAGTGGCCTGACGGGCGAGCAGGAGGGTGAGGGAAAGAAAGCGCGGACCCCCAAATAAGATGGAAGGGCTTTGACGAGCTGAGGAGAAAGGCCGCCACTTCCTCCTTCGCCCTCGCAGGCGGCAACCGCAAGCGGTGAGCTTAGGCCTTGGCTCCGTTGCCATGGTAACGGTGTTACACCGTCTCCCCGCCGTCCTTCCCGCGGCCGGGCCGTGGTGGAACCTCGGGGTGCGACATAACTGCGCCTGCGCAGATAGGTGGAACGACAGAGGGGAGATGCTTTCCCCAACCTGGCGCCCTCCTTGATACTCTGACCTGCATTTCCCCCCCCCCGCAAAGTCAGGCGGTGGATGATGGGTTCTATGCCAGTGCATTTAGAGGTGGACAGGCCGGGGACAGCCGCTTCGCATCTCTCTTGGAGGCTGAGGAGGGGATGATGGGTGTTGTAGTGCAGCAACCCTGACTCTTGGACGCAAGAGGTGGGTGGGAGGATGATGGGCGTTGTAGTCTCTCCCGAGAAGGTGCAGAGTGAGGCAAGAGCTACCTCATAGTACAGTAGGAAGAGTTGGCTGGGTGTGATGTGAGGTTCTGGATGAAGGAAAGCGGGTCTGGGGATGATGGGAGTTATAGTAGCACAGTAGGCCTTTATGGGAAACCCTGTGGCAGGTTAGATGGGAGAGCATTAAGCAGGGGGAGAAAAAAAATGGAAAATTAAGCGCTTAAATTTTTTAGCAAGAAGCAGGATAGGGTGCTTCCTTAGCTAGAAATTCATTTATATTTCATATATCTTAACCATATGCCTCAAAGAGGGGCATTGGATGGTGCACAATCATTGTAACAGAAATTAAAAATACCTTAAATGAACCTCAAAATTAGGGTTAAAAAAATTCAGTTATAGAATAATGACAGTTCTATTCATGTCAACCACCCAGAGTTAACCGTAGTAAAATGGGAGGCCGATATCCAGACCTGGTTTTAACAAATGGCATTTTGCCTCTTTCTCTCTCTTTTTCCTTAGGCTGTGCCATGAAGGTGAAATTAAAAAATGTTTTTGTCGTCTATTTCCTGGTGTCTGTGACTGGCCTCATGTACGCCTTGCTGCAGTTGGGTGAGTATCAGAATTGGGGTCAAGAATGTCTCTCTCCTTGCCAACAGGATAGATAAAAGTCTGGGTTTGTAGAGGTAGTCCCTGACTTACAACCTAACTGAGCCCAAAATTTTCATTGCCAAGCAAGATGATCCTTAAGCAAGTTTTGCCCCTTTTACAACCTTGCTTGTCACCCTTGTTAAGTCAGTTACTGCAGTTGTTGCCAAGTGCCTTAATTTCCCATGGAGATGCTACCACGGTCATAAATGCGAAAATCGGTCATAAGTCCCTAGTTCCATTGTAATTTCAAATGATCGCTAAACGAATGATTGTAAGTCCAGAGTCGCTTTGAAACGAGATAGGGGCAAATAAATTTAATAATAACCCCATGGTGAGATGGACGGCAAATAAATCGGATGGATGGATGGATAAATATTTCAATCAGAATAGAGCCGGAAGGGACCTTGGAGGTTTTCTAGTCCAACCCCCTGCTCAAGCAGGAGACCCTACACCAGTGGTTCTCAACCTGTGGGTCGGGACCCCATTTGGGGTCGATCGACCATTTCATGGGGGTCGCCAAGCAAGGCTGTCCGCCATTTTTTTTGTCCGCCAATTTTTTCCCCTTTTCCGGCGGGTGCCTTACCTCCCTTGGGCTGGGCCAGCTGGTGGTCGGCCTGCTCCGTCTCTGCCGCTTGCCAGCTACACCTCGGCCGGCGCAGGGGGCGGAACCACGCATGCGCGGTGCTCCCGGGCAGGGAAAGTCCTTGACTTACGACCGGTTGGGTAGTCCTTGACTTACGACTGATTTAGTCCTCGACTTATGACCGGCTTAGTCCTCAACTTACGACCGGTTGGGGTCGCGGCATTAAAAAGGTTGAGAACCACTGCCCTACACCATTTCAGACAAGCGGCTGTCCAATCTTTTCTTTAAAAACCTCCAACTTCTGGAGGCAAGCTTTTCTACCGGTTAATTGTTCTCATTATTAGGAATTTTTTCCTTATTTCTAGGTTGGATCTCTCCTTGCTTAGATTCCATCCATTGTTTCTTGTCCTGCCTTTCTGGTACTTGGGAAAATAAGTTGACCCCCTCCTCTTCTTTGTGGCAGCCCCTCAAATACTGGAATGCAGCTATCAAGTCCCTCCTGGTCCTTCTTTTCTCTAGACTGGCCCTACCCAATTCCTGCAACCGTTCTTCATAATTTTTTTAGTCTCCAGGCCCTTAATCATCTTAGCTGCTTTGATAGATCTTAGTTTATCTTAGTTGCTGTAATAAATAATAAAAGGGGAAAAAAAGGATTACCTGTATAGACTTGGGAAATGCAAAGGAGACGATGGAGCGGCTTCACACTGCAGGATTCCTTTTGTCTGGCTGTAGGGCAGCCCTGTGATTGCAGCGAACACCTGAAGGCTGCTAGCGACCTCATCCACGCCAAGGAGAAGCGACTGTCCCAGTTGCAAAGAGAAGTGAAGCGGCTGCAGGGCCTGGAAAAGGTGCTGGGACCGATAGAAGAGACACCGGTGGTCATCTATGTAGTCACGCCCACCTATGCCAGGTAGGTGACGGAACTTCCTAGAGGATGATGTTGAGCCTTATTCCAGAAATCAGTCCTCTTGGAATTGTTTGGCCCTCTCGCTCCTTTTTCTGGTCTCCAGTGATATCATTTCTGCCAGTATTGTGGAATCTTCTCCCTTCAGAGAGGAGTTTGGCCTCGTCGCTCCTCAGCTTCCGAAGGTCCCTCAAGCCTTGGTTATGACAGCAGGCCAGGGGACTCCGGGGGACAGGTGAACTCGTGGGATGGCTCCCTTAGTATCAGCGTCCCTCCGTCTCTCATTCTCCTTCCCTGGTTTAGCTTTGTTCTTAAATCTTTTGAACAATTATTATATAATGGTTTTCAGTAAGGATTGCCTTATTTACTGTTTTAATGGAAGATAGATAGATAGATAGATAGACAGACAGACAATTATATAATGGTTTTCAGTAAGGATTGTCTTATTTACTGTTTTAATGGAAGATAGAGAGAGAGACAGACAGACAGACAGACAATTATATAATGGTTTTCAGTAAGGATTGTCTTATTTACTGTTTTAATGGAAGATAGAGACAGACAGACAGACAGACAGACAGACAGACAGACAATTATATAATGGTTTTCAGTAAGGATTGTCTTATTTACTGTTTTAATGGAAGATAGAGAGAGAGAGACAGACAGACAGACAGACAATTATATAATGGTTTTCAGTAAGGATTGTCTTATTTACTGTTTTAATGGAAGATAGAGACAGACAGACAGACAGACAGACAGACAATTATATAATGGTTTTCAGTAAGGATTGTCTTATTTACTGTTTTAATGGAAGATAGATAGAGAGATAGATAGATAGACAGACAGACAGACAGACAATTATATAATGGTTTTCAGTAAGGATTGTCTTATTTACTGTTTTAATGGAAGAGAGAGAGAGAGAGAGACAGACAGACAGAATTATATAATGGTTTTCAGTAAGGATTGTCTTATTTACTGTTTTAATGGAAGATAGATAGACAGACAGAGTATATAGTGGTTTTCAGTAAGGATTGTCTTATTAATTTACTGTTTTAATGGAGGATGTATGTATGGATAGAAGGAAGGAAGGAAGACATGGAGGAGGGAGGGAGAAAGGGGAGAAGGAAGGAAAGAGGGAGGGGAGGGAGGAAGGAAGGAAAACAGGGACAGAGGAAGGAAAGAAGGATTCGAGTCCTCATTCTAAGCAAATGACTAGTGCTTAAGGGAGGGAGGGAGAAAGGAAAGAGGGAGGGATTGAGGGAGGAGAGAGGAAAGATGGAGAGAAAGAAAAGAAAAAAACCCACTCTCTGTTGTTTGACCCAAGCATCTCACACAACCGCTCGATCGCTCCTTCCCGCTTTGCAGGCTGGTTCAGAAAGCCGAACTGGTCCGGCTCTCCCAGACGTTGATGCACGTCAAAAACCTGCACTGGATCGTGGTGGAGGACTCGCCCAGCCGGACCCAGCTGGTCTCCGAGTTGCTGGCCCAAAGTAAGCTGCCTTTCACCCACCTCCACGCCGAGACCCCCAAGGAGCACCAGCGGAAGGAGACCGACCCCAACTGGCTGAAGCCGCGCGGCGTGGAGCAGCGGAATCTGGCTCTGCAGTGGCTGCGCCAGCACCGCAAGCTGACCGACGCCGGCGTGGTGTACTTTGCGGATGACGACAACACCTACAGCCTTCGCCTCTTTGACGAGGTCAGCAAATAGGCTGACTCTGTAAACCGCTTAGAGAGGGCTGTAAAGCACTATAAAGTGGTATATAAGTCTAAGGGCTATTGTTATAAATACATGCCGGTTGCCAAGTATCCCGTTTTTTTTATATATATATGTATATTTTATTAATTTTTATAGGATTAGGATTAGGGTAAGGGTTAGGTTTTTTTTAAAATAACATTCTTAATATTTAGCCAACAGCATGTTGTCTGGGTTCATGTATTTAAAAAACAATGAGTAATAATTTCTATATGATCAATATGTTAGTTAATCGCTCAGAAGCCTTCTTACTAGTATATATTCAACGTTACATAGTTACATAGGGCTCAGTGGAAGCGCCAGGATCAGTGCCGCTTTCCAGCTGATTGGCGCTTCTTCAGGGCTGTCAGGACTCAGTGGAAGCGCCAGGATCAGCGCCAGGCTCCAGCTGGAGCTCAGAGCTGATCCTGGTGCTTCTGCTGAGCGCAGAAGAAGCGCCGATCAGCTGGAATGTTGCAGCATCTCTAGGGTCTTGTGATTACATTCAGATGCTTGGCAACTGATTCATATTTATGACGGTCGCAGTGTCCCAGGGTCATGTGAAGTAACCAAAACCTGCTGCAACCACCCAGCAGACGAGGGGAATAAAAACCAAACACCTCCCACCCCACCCCCGCTGCCAATCCTCAACAGAAATGCTCACAACAATGAAAACCTCAGACAGGAGGAAGAGCGCCGCTGGGTGGGCAGGCAGGTGTCTTGCTCGGCTGTGGCTTGGGGGGGGCACTCTTTTCAGTGCGATTGTAACTTCAAACAGTCACTAATCGAACTGTTGTAAATCAAGGACTACCTGTACTTTATCAGTTTTTTCCTTTTTTTTGTTTTGGTCATCAAGTTTTTGACACCTTGCTAGGCGACTGGTGGTACTCGGATATTGCCATATCCTAAAAGTGGTACAATGGGTGAAAAGGATGAAAAGCCCTGCTTTAGAACGTGGGAAATTTTTTAATCAATGGCTAGAAAAACGAGTCAGAGAGAAAGGAATGTGATCTGTAATTTTGAATTTATATTAGTAAGAAGGTTATTGAGTGATGAATTAACATATTGTTTATGGTAATTAACTATATCTATTATAGTTAAATATATATATATTATTGTGAAATACATGTACCCAGACATTATGCTGTTTGCTAAATATTGAAAATGTTATTTGGGAAAAACCCCAACCCTAACCCCGATCCTACCTTACCCCATAACCTATAAAAACTAATAAAATCTATACCCCCCCCCCAAAAAAAAGAAAAAAAGAAAAGAGTGAGCACCGGTCGTAATTTTTTCAGGCCCAGTGTAACTTTGAACGGTTGCTAAATGAACGGTTGTAAGCCGAGGCGTTTGAGAAGGCTCTTTAGAGCAGTTGCGGGTCCAGGATCCTGCAAAGAAAAGAGGCAAACTCACTGTCGGGAAGAGTTAATGGTTTAATCGTTAAACTATGGTTAAGGAAGGAGGCAAAGACTGTTGCGCTGAAGTTCTTATGCTGATTTTCTCTTCCCGACAGATCCGCTCCACCAAGAGGGTCTCGGTCTGGCCTGTTGGCCTGGTGGGAGGCCTCCGTTTCGAGCGGCCCCTGGTGGAAAAGGGCAAAGTGACCGGCTTTTACACGGCGTGGAAGCCCAACAGGCCCTTCCCCGTTGACATGGCGGGCTTCGCCATAGCCCTGTCGCTGCTCCTGGCCAACCCGGAGGCTCGCTTCGACTTGCTGGCCGAGCGCGGCTACTTGGAGAGCAGCCTCCTGCAGTCCCTGGTCTCCATGGAGGAGCTGGAGCCGAAGGCGGACAACTGCACCAAGGTTAGGACGGCCTCCCCAGCCGGCAAAATCAGTTGGGGAAAGCCAGGATTCGGTTAATGGCCACCTGGTTCCCTTAAAACAACTGTAGAGCACCAAGGACCTCCCTTAACCGCCTTGCTCATCAACGGACCCTTCTGCCCCCCAGTAGTGGTCATAAATTGAGGACTACCTGTAGACCGATCCTCAGGCAGTGAGGAAGCACCACCCCCGTCTCTCTCTTTCAGGTCCTCGTCTGGCACACCCGCACCGAGAAGCCTAAGATGAAACAGGAGGAGCTGTTGCAGAAGCAGGGACACGGCTCCGATCCCCGCATCGAGGTGTGAGACCAGCTTCCCCCATCCAGGTACCACAACGGGGGTGGACGTCTCTGCCGGGCCGGAGAGCCCACCCTGGCCAGAATGGGATTGCCTTGTATAGAGAGAGAAAACACATTATTTTAATTTATGAAGCCTGAATCCTGCACTCACCCAAGCTCTCTTTGTGTGATGGGGCCGGCAGCCAGGACGCTGCCTTACAGGAAGAGAACTCTATGACCCAATATTTAAATAAATCTGGACTGGGGAAAATGGATCCCCCGGTCCTGGGGAGAGGCTGGGTCCTGTCCCGCTTGCTGTGTGCGTCTCTTAGTGTTGTCCTAAAGGCTGCTCTGATAATATGCATGGGAACCTTAACAATCCCTCTGTCGAGTTTCATAGCTTCCCCCCCCCCCCAAGACTCTTTCAACAAACCAGGATTGGCCAATTCACATTTTCTTGGGTTTCTCCTAATCTCCTGCGGTGGGAATAGGCAGTTTTTGCCCATTTCAGACTTCTGGACTTCAACTCCCAGAATTCCCCATCCAGCATGCTTTAAGATGGGGGGAATTCAACCCCCAGAATTCCCCAGCCAGAATGCTTTAAGATGGGGGGACTTCAACTCCCAGAATTCCCCAGCCAGCATGCTTTAAGATGGGGGGACTTCAACTCCCAGAATTCCCTAGCCAGCATGCTTTAAGATAGGGGGACTTCAACTCCCAGAATCCCCCAGCCAGCATCTAAGATGGGTGGACTTCAGCTCCCAAAATCCCCAGCCAGTCTGCTTTAAGATGTGTGGACTTCCACTCCCAGAATTCCTCATCCAGCATACTTTGAGACAACTAGACTACAACTCCCAGAATGCCCCAGCCAGCTTGCTTTGAATTGACTACAACTCCCACAATTTTCCAGCCAGCATTCTTCAAGGTATCTGGACTTCAATTCCCATTTAACTTTATTTAATTTGTTTACTAAAATAAAATAAAAAATCGCAGGGGGGGATTTTGGGACTTGAAGTTCACACACCTTAAAGCATGCTGGGGCTGGGGAATTCTGGGAGTTTAGTCAAGGAGTCCACCCACTTTTTATATTGCCAAGGCTGAAAAATACTGCTTTAAAGCATACTCTGTAACGGTTTAATTTCGGGTACGGGGATGGGCGAATTCAACCTAAGACGGTTATTTAGCAAACCGGGGTTTACCCGGATTTGGGAAAACCTTACCAAACTTTGTCCTTTTTGCCTACATTTGGGGGGAAATTACGCTGCTTTCCGCACGCTGCCATATTTTACTCCGATCGTGCTTGCTGTTGGGGTGGCGAACAAATAGATTTGTGACATCGCCTATCTAGTTTGCCTCAATCTTTGCTGTGTCCGAACCCGTTTTGTTTCTCGGACGCGCCTGGAATTTCCGAACCCCTGTGAGGTCCTCCCGCTTGGAAAATGAACGTGGGAATGAGACTCTCCAATCTGGGGGGGGGGTGTTAAATCCTCAATTTGCCCCCGCTTGATTGACACCAGAAGAGACTCACTAAGCGATCGAAGAACAGTGAAGCTGAATTTCGTAGCCTGGTGCTGGCCTGCCTCAAATAAATGCGCTCATCGCTTTCCCACACCCAGTTTTTACAACCTTTAACGCTGAGTAAGCACTTCCAGCAACGAGGTGTGTCTTTGCAACACACTCCAGCCTCACCCAAAACTTTCTCAACACAAAGAGTGTCGCCGTGGAGGGATATTTCAGGAGCCAGATTCGTTTTTCCACCGATGGCTGAAAGAAAGGATACAATCCTGGCACTCTTTCACTTACAATAGGTCATTTAGTGACTGTTCACAGCTACAACGGCACTGAAAAAAGTGACTTAGTAGTTTTCCACACTTGGTCACGTGATCAAAATTCAGACGCTTGGCAACTGACTCATCTTTACGACGGTCGCAGTGTCCCGGGGTCACGTGATCCCCTTTTGCGACCTGACAAGCAAAGTCAATGGCGAAGCCGCTTAACAATTGTGTGACTAAGTTAACAACCAGAGTGAATCTCTTAACACCTGTAGCAAGAAAGGTCATAAAATGGAGCAAAAGTGACTTAACAACTGTCTGGCTTAGCGACAGAAACTTTGATCGCAAGTTGAGGCACCCTCTGCATTGGCCATTGTTTGTCCCCTTGAGCCCCGATCAACCTCCTCAGCCTGGTGCTAAGCCACAATTCACAACGCTGGAATGGCTGAGTTTACCTCGCCTCCTCAACAGCCGTGTCCTCCCTTAACGCACGGAGCGTAACCCGATCGTGGTTTTTAAACCGCAATTCATGGCTTAGCGTAGGGCCGCGGTTCTCACCTGTATTTGCTTGAGTGGAAAAGCAGAGCAGAAATTCAATAAATCGTGTCGTAAGCTTTTGGCTGCCGGTGATTTATTTCAAGGGTTTGTTTATTCAACATTGCCTGGATGTTGGAAGCCAGACTATTTGGGAGTCGTGAAAGATGGGTTCGCACACTAAGCCAGGATGAGTTTGGCTTTGCAGGTCTTGTGAATGTTGTTACTTGTGGCCGATGGCGTAAAACGGGCAAAATTACAGCCCAGGTGAGTCGGGAGACCTTTTTCAACCTGAGCAGGTAATCAGTGGCTTCTTAGAAGTTTCTGCAACTTGGTCCTCCCGGGATCCGAGCAAGGGGATCTATGTGTGATCAAGGAAGGTGCCAATTCTTGGCCAAAACAGACCAGCCAGGAAGAGTTTGGAGCTTTTTGGCAAGAGATCAACTGAGCATGAAATTGAAAATTTGGTTGAAATTGAAAATGGCTGGGCCAGTTCTGCCTCGCCGTGCTATTGTTCCTTGGAAGCAGCTGTTTCCCCCACCTGCAAAACGGCAGTCACGAACCAGGTTGACTAGCCAAGAAACGTAGCTTATCTGGATAACGGCTTTCCCCCAGATTTCCGCCTTTGACCCCCCTCTGGAGAGTAAGACAATGCTGCCGTCCTTTGCTTCTCCGTCCCTCCTTGTAAAAAAGCTGCCAGCGCTAAAGAACAGGCTAGCAAAAGGCAAGAGTTTTTAAAAGAATGCTCTCAGCATTCTAGTCCTCAAGGAGATCTCCAGATGTTGTGCCAGTACAGTCAGAGGAGGCGGGGAAGAATTATGCAGCCACGTCTGGAAGCTGTAGATCTTTTCTCCCGAATCCTGGCATCCCTTCCTGCTAAAGAGACTAGGCGCAGGGGGGTCTTCAAACTTGGCCCTTTGATGACTTCTGGACTTCAACTCCCAGAATTCCTCAGCCAGAGCACCCCGCTTCCCCTTGCCTCCAAACCATTCCCAACCTTTGCTCCCCTTTTGGCCCATCTTGTCTTTTTATCTTTTGTGCCCCGCCTGCAATCTTCTTTTTATTTCCTTGCTTACACAATTTGTTTAGATATCTACATATTTTAGAGTGTTTTGATAGTTGGGACGTGGTTTTCATTATTGATTGTATGCCAGCCAGAGCCTTGTTTAGTGAGATGGGTGGCTGTCTAAATGTGAGAGAGAGGGGGGGAGAGAGAAAGAGGGGGGGAGAGGAACGAAGGATGGAAGGAAGGAATAGATGGGAAGGAAGGAAGGAAGGAAGGAAGGAAGGAAGGAAGGAAGGAAGGAAGGAAAAGATCAGGAAAGAATAGATGGGAAGGAAGGAAGGAAGGAAAAGATTGGGAAAGAATAGATGGAAGGGAAGGAAGCTGAGAAAAAGAAGGAAAGAATGAAGAGGGGAGAGGGAAGGAAGAAAAAGGGAAGAAGGAGAAGAAGAAATAGATGGGAGGGAAGAAAGGAAGCAGAGAAAAAGAAGGGAGAGGAAAAGAAGGAAAGAAAAGGGAAGGAAGGAAGGAAGGAAAAGATCAGGAAGGAATAGATGGAAGGGAAGGAAGCCGAATAAAAGAAGGAAAGAATGAAGAGGGAAAGAAGGAAGGAAAGGGGAAGAAGGAATAGATGGGAGGGAAGGAAGCCGAGAAAAAGAAGGAAAGAATGAAGAGAGAAGAGGGAAGGAAGGAAGGAAAGGGGAAGAAGGAATATGGGAGGGAAGGAAGCAGAGAAAAAGAAGGAAAGGGAGAGGAAAAGAAGGAA
>NW_015387536.1:186643-195857 GCF_001527695.2 Protobothrops mucrosquamatus | reverse complement strand
GGAAGGAAGGAAAAGGGAAGAAGGAATAGATGGGAGGGAAGGAAGCAGAGAAAAAGAAGGAAAGGGAGAGGGAAAGAAGGAAGAAGAAGGGAAGGAAGGAATAGACGGAAGGGAAGGAAGCCGAGAAAAGGAAGAAGAAGGGAAGGAAGGAATAGACGGAAGGGAAGGAAGCCGAGAAAAAGAAGGAAAGAATGAAGAGGGAAGAGGGAAGGAAGGAAGAAGAAGGGAAGGAAGGAATAGACGGGAGGGAAGGAAGCCGAGAAAAAGAAGGAACGAATGAAGAGGGAAGAAGGAATAGACGGAAGGGAAGGAAGCCGAGAAAAAGAAGGAAAGAAGGAAGAGGGAAGGAAGGAAGGAAAAGGGAAGAAGGAATAGAGGGGAGGGAAGGAAGCCGAGAAAAAGAAGGAAAGGGAGAGGGAAAGAAGGAAGAAGAAGGGAAGGAAGGAATAGACGGGAGGGAAGGAAGCCGAGAAAAAGAAGGAAAGAATGAAGAGGGAAGAAGGAATAGACGGGAGGGAAGGAAGCAGAGAAAAAGAAGGAAGGAAAGAAAGAAAGAAGGGACCTACATCCCCCGGCGTCCAGAGCTAGGGCTCCACGATGCCTCCTCCTCCGCCGCCGCTGCGGCTTCTCCTGCCCGCCCGGGAGGGAAGGGCCACCCGCCCACTGGCTTCCTGGGGGAGGCGGGCGCGGCTTCCTCCTCCTCCTCCTCCTCCCGGGCTCCCGTCCATCCTCCCCTGCCGGGCCAGCTGGCAGCAGCGCGGGCACGGGAGAGCGCGGACCAGCCGGGCTGCGCAGCCCCCATGGACGGTGAGAGAGAGCTTCGCGGTCCCGCTCCGCTCCGGGCTGAGCTGCGGCTCCTGCTGCTCTTTTTTTTGGGGGGGGGGGAAGACCCTCCCGCACCCCTCCCGAGTCGGGCTGGCTCCCAACATCCCCGCCTCCGTCCGGACGACCCGGGCTGGAGGGGCTTGGCAAGGGACGCCCCCATCCACACGTACTAGAGAGACACGCGGGCACAGAGAGAGAAGCGGGATGCCTGTTGCAACACGCGTCCCTGGCGGGGCACCGGGCTGGCAAGGATGGGGAAAGCAGAGGGCGCCCGGTTGGGGAAGGACGAGGCTGGATTAGGACGTGTAGTGTGGCAGAAGTTGGGGTGCGTGGTTAAAGAGGTTTGTGTGTCTGTGTGTGTGTGTGTGAAGACAGGGAAGGGGCAGGAAACGGGGATAAGAGGGGCTGGCAAGGTCTGCCCTGTCCGATTCGGGCACCCGTGACTCAGATAGGGGTGTGTGGTTTGTTGGTTGGTTTGTTTGTTTGTTTGTTTGTGTGGCTGTTTTGTTTTTGCAAAGTTGTGGGTCTCACAGCACACACACACACACACAGAGAATCCCAGTCTGGGAGGCTCATGTGGCAGCTCTCAAGCGGGGTTTTCCTGGGGCAGGAAGTAGCGAGGGCGTTTGTGCCACAACGCGAACCTCTGCCAAGTTTGACAGCCGCAGGGGAGACCACGGTTCTCCAGTTGTGCATTTCAACACACTTCAGTGGGTGCTTCTCTTCAACCCCCCCCAAAAAATCCCCCATTCGCAGGTCGGAAGCCCCCCCCTCCTTTTTTTTCTCCTCTTGCAAGCATGCCCCCATTATCCCCCCCTCTTTTTTTAAGCAGAATTCTCATCCAGATCAAACTTCATCCCCAAATTCACAAAAATCCACAATTTATTATTTTTTCCTTCTGCCACTTTTCAGGCCCTTCGGGGGTTTTTTTTGAGGTTCTTTTTTTAAAAAATAAAAAAAATAAAATCCAGGATCAGTTTTGCATGTCAACATTCTCGTGCTTCTGATAAACTTCCTTCTGAAGCCACATGTTGCAACATCTGGAGGCCCGTCAGGCAGAATGTGGCCGGGCTGGACGCAGCACGGAGTTTAAAAGTACATTTTATAAAAGCCGGAATGACTCCCAAAGGGGCGAATTTAATCCCCGTCTGAAATCTCTTATTTCTTCTTTGAAATTTAAAAATCAGATTGTGTGTGTGTGCGTGTGTGTGTGTGTGTGTTCTGAGCTCAGATTTGGCAACCGTTGCGTTTCCGTTCTCACGGCCGGCCGCCTGTTTCCACTGCCTTGTTAAAAAAAATATTTATTAATTGTTGCGCGTCCATCTGTTTCGGCGGCTCACCTTAATTCAGATTTATCGCAGGGAAACGAAAGGACCACAAACCGCTAAGAATGCGTGCGGGCTACGGATCCTTCGCTGGAAGTCCCCGACTTAACGACCGCCGTCAAGCCCCCCAAATTTATGTTGCTAAGCGAGGCAGTTGATAAGGGAGTTTTGCCCACATTTTACGATCTTGCTTGCCACAGTTAATAACTGCAGTTATTAAGTTGGGAACACAGTTGTTAAGTGGATGTGGCTTCCCCCCCCCCCATCGACTTCGCTTTTCGGAAGGTCGTAAAAGGGGATCACGCAACCCGAGGATGCTGCAATGGTCATAAAGAGGAGCCGGTTGCCAAGAGTTCGAATTGTGATCACATGACTATGGGGAAGGTGCAATGGTCATAAGGGTGAAAAATGACTTTTTTCGGTGCCGTTGTAATTTCGAATGTTCTCCCTAAAACTATCTGTATTGGGAGGACTTTTTTAAAATTTTAATCTCACATCTTTGTAATTTTCTCCTTCTGACTGCTGGGAGGTGATTTTAATAATTAAAAAAGAAAGGGTTTTTTTTTTTTAAATTGATTGTTTCTTCGGAAGTTGATACGTGTTGTGTGGTCTTCGTACATGAAGTTTGGAGAGCGTTAACAATTTTCCCGGGCTTCCTCCGAGGTTTACGGGGCCACTGTAATTTCCTGCCCAGATGTGATCTGCAAATCTGAGATAGATATGATGGCCAACCACAGAGAAATAACAGTGATGGTTTTTGGGGTGCATTCGTTAAAAAAAGGGGGGGGCAGTGTATTTATCTAGTCCCAAGGGAAGGGGAAATTTCCAGCAGAGTTTGCAAAACAGTCTAATGGAAGTGGACAATTTTACAATCAGGAACCACACTTCTTATTACTCAGGTTTAATACAAGTAGTCTTCAACTTAACGACCGCAACCGAGTCCAACATTTATGTTGCTAAGTGAGACCTGCGTTAAGTGTTAAATTTTGTCCCGTTTTACGACTTTTCTTGCCACGGTTGTTAACTGAATCCCTGCATGATTAAATTAGTAGCATGAATCTTTGTTGGTCAGAAGGTCACAAAAAGGGGATCCCGTGACGCACACATGGGGGACACCGCGACCGTCATAAATGTGAGTCAGTTGTCAAGCGTCTGAATTTTGATTGTGTGACCCGACGGTTGTTGTGAAAATGGTCATAAGTCGCTTTTTCCGGTGCCGATGTAAGTTTGAACGGTCACTAAATGAATTTGTTAAGTCAAGGATGAGCTATAGTGCATTAAACCATTATTGTTATGGTTTAGTAGCTGTGTCTGCTGGAGCCTCACCGCAGCTAAAGCTTGCTTAAGCGAAGCTTATGATGGCTTAATGTCATTTTGTGTTGTGTTTATGTTTATGTTATGTTATGTTATGTTACATGTTATGTTATGTTATGTTGTTATGTTATGTTATGTTATGTTATGTTATGTTATGTTATGTTATGTTATGTTATGTTATGTTATGTTATGTTATGTTATGTTATGTTATGTTATGTTATGTTATGTGATCCCAGGACTGAATGCCTTCTCCATTTAGCCAGTTTTGGTAGCTGAGATTTTATTTTATTTTATTTTATTGAAAAGGCAGGCAGCGAACGACGGGATCCCATCAAAACAAAGGATTCAAAACTTGGGACTTTGAAAAACAGTCCACTTTTGATGGGCGAGCTGTCCCAGAATCCATTGCAACATTGTGTGGTTTTTTTTGCAGTAAACAAGTGGCAGCACAAAGAGCTTTCTGAAAAGTGGAAAAGATTTTTATATTTATATATTTAATAACGCTGGTTAAAAACTTGACGAGGCCGTGTCTGGCTTGACAAAGTAAACAGGACAAACTGAGATTTTTCTAGGAGACTTTTCCTGTTTACTAAAAAATAAACCATTGGTTAAAATAGCTGGTCTTAGTCCTCTTGTGCTGTTATAACTGGCCTACCTTGTAGGCTTGTTGTGTAGAACACGGATAGAACTACAAGCAGTCCTTGGCTTACAGCCATTTTAGGGACCGTTTGAAGTTGCAACGGCACTGAAAAAAATGACTTGTGGCCGTTTTTCACACTTTACGGCCGTGTGGTCACATGATAACAGTTTGGAAACTTAGCAGCAGACTCGTATTTATGACGGTCGCAGTGTCACGGGATCCCCTTGTGCGACCGTCTGTCAAGCAACATCAGGTTCACTTCACAATCCTGTTACTAATTTAACATCTCCAGCGATTCGTGTAACGACTCTGCCAAAAAAGGTCATAAAATGAGGCAAAACTCATTTAACGACGGCCTTGCTTAGCAACGGAACTTCGGAGCTCCTTGTTGTCGTAAGTTGAGGACAACCTGAAAAAGACGGAATATAAGCTAGATCGCCATTGTGTTTAGGCCCAACTGGGGAATCTGGCCTGTCCATCTAGAACCCAGTTTCTAGATTCAATTCTCCCATCGAAAAACCGGCCGCTTTCCTAAAACGAGAGAATATTTGGCTGTTTTTTTCTGCCTTTAACCAAACTACAGAGAATGGTGAGCTGTATAGAAATAATAGAGTTTTGTTTTCTTGTCTCTTTGGGGCCACGTAGTTTGAATTCCTGACTCTGTCCGCCCCTGGGATAGAAAAGAGTTTCAAACAGAATGAACAGGAAGAGGGGAAAAAAAAAAGATCTAAGTTTGATTCTTGGGGCCACAGACAAAAAATGTACACGCTGGTATTTTGAAGAGCAGATTGTGCAATTTTCAAGAGACTTGGTGCCTCGATAACATCTCATGGCTTTGCAAATAAACCGATTTTATTGCAAAGGAAATTTGCATCATGCAAGCCTATCCAGGGGTGTAATTTCCAAAGCAAAGAATACTAGTATAATAATAATAAGAATTTTAGAAATTATAGGTAGCCCTTGACTTATCAACAGTTCGTTTAGCGACTGTTTGAAGTTACAACAGCACCGGAGAAAGTGAACTTAGGACCGTGCTCCACACTTAGGACCGTTTTTCAGCATCCTCCACGGTCACGTGATCAAAATTCAGACAGTTGGCCACTGACTCATACGACGGTTATAGTGGTCCCCTTTTGCGACCGTCTCACAAACAGTAGGGGAAGCCAAATTCACTTAACAGCCGTGTCACTAACTTAACAACTGCAGGGATTCACTTAAACCTCCGTGGCAAGAAAAGTCGTAAAATGGGGCAAAATTCGCTTAACAACTTGTCTCGCTTAGCAACAGAAACTTTGGGCTCAACTGCGGTCGTAAATTGAGGACCACTCGTCCTAATACAAGAAGAAGAATTTTAGAAATTACATCCCTGGGATACGTTTTAAATCCTCCAGGTTTTTTTTTGCCAGTCCTGTGCATACAGTTCCTCCCGCCGAGTGCGTTGGATTCCAACACCCATCATCCCCGCCAGCCTGACCAGAAGTAGGAGTTGTAGTCCATCAAGGCAGGAAAAGTTGACTGGAAGAGTCAACACGCTAAAAAATGTGCTAGAACAAAAAATAATTGGTCATTCGCGAAGGAACGGATTCGGTGATGGAAACGGTACGACATTTTGAGCCAGGCTTCCACGGATTGGTGGGGGGGGGGGAAAAATGAGAAATTATAATATTTGTTTTTCCAAGCCCCGTCTTGATTTCCTCCAGTTTTTTAACGTCTTCTCTGAAATGGGCCTAGCCGCTAGAGCAGAGCGGAACATTTTGTCTGCGGCGTTGACCCGTATTTTCTTCTTCAAAATACTCCCTGGGATTTGTGGGTGCGAGAATGAAATGAAATGTGGTTGTTTTTGTCTCCCCCCGGGTAGGAGGAAGTTGTTGACTCACCCAGGGATGACTGGGAAAACCCAGCCAGACTTGCTTGTGTGAGTTTGTGACATCAAATACGCAGCTCCGACTTTGCCCGTTGAAGGATTTAAGTTTGCAACGTGCCAAAAACTGCCTTTTCAACTTCGGTACAAAAGACCCTAAAATTACAGCGACTGTATAGAAGTCCTCAACTTACGAGCGCAATTTGGGAGCAGACTTTCTGTGGCTAAGCAAAGAAGTTGCTTAGCTACAGCTCCATTGTTATGACCTTCTTTGCCACGGCGGTGAAGCCGACGCTAACCGAGTCATGCAGTCGTTAAGCGAATCTGATCTCCCCCCATTGACTTTGCTTGTGGGAACTTTGCAGGTGGCGGTCACACGACCTGGGATGCGGTAACCTTCCCTAAACACGGTGCCAGTTGCCCAACGCCCCAAATTTTGATTGTATGATGGTTAGACTCTTGCGACAGGTGTAACGGTGAGGACTGACGGAAAGCCACTTTTTTTTTGCTGTGCCGTCATAACTCGGAGCGGTTACGCTAAACGCATGGTCGTTAAGTCAAGGGCTACTTCTGTTTTCTTGACCGAGCCTGAAAAAGGGGCGCAAATTCAGAAGAGGTTCATAAAAATTAAAATGGTTGATGTGTATAGCTTGGCTTTGCAAAGATAAACCTGGCCTAAAAAAAAATGTGTATTCTATTAAAATAAATGTCTACAAAGCATAAAAAACAAACTAGGAACAAACTTGTTAGAAGCAAGTATTAAACCGGATTTCTGCCATCAGATTGGACAGAAAGGGCGGCTATTTGGACAGTCCAAGGAAAATCACCCCGATAAAGAGTGAAAATGACTTTTGGAGGAAAAAGAGAAGGAAGGAAGGAAGGAAGGAAGGAAGGAAGGAAGGAAGGAAGGAAGGAAGGAAGGAAGGAAGGAAGGAAGGAAATTTCTAATAAAGGACAGGTGATTACTGTAGCTAAAATGGTGTTTATTTAGAGGGGAAATGGGCAATTTAACAGCAGTTTAAAAGCTGGAAGCCGAGAGGACGAAGGGCAAATGGATGTGGTGTAAGGCTTGGCGAGTTTTCCCTCCATGGAAATGTAATTCCGGAGTTGATCATCTTGTCCAAAAATGTCACCCAACGTGTTTGACGGAAGGGTGGGGTACGCCCAGGGTGATGCTTCGGACGGGAATTCGGGAGTTCAAGATGAAGGTGGGGTAGGTAAGGGGAAAAAAAAAAAAGATAACCAGGTATTTAACCTGAATTTATCTAAGCGGGCGAGAATTTCCACCATCCGGCTTCTTCCTTGTTGAAACTTAGGCAAAACTTTAGGAAAAGAAAAAAGAGGGAAAAAACCAGGCTGAGATCAGCTGAGATGCTAAGCGGGGAAAGGAGAAGGGGGGGGGGTGAAATCTCATGGGTTTTTTTTCTGGAGTTTCTTAGCCAATCAGGGAAGGAGAAAAAAATGCAGGTTGCCCATCCACACGACACTGCCAGATTTGAATTCGGGTTCAGCCTTGCAAAGAGCTTGGTTTGTGGCTGATGCCAGCTCTTCAATTCATCATTCAGCGCAGAGCTTCCTTCCTTCCTTCCTTCCTTCCTTCCTTCCTTCCTTCCTTCCTTCCTTCCTTCCTTCCTTCCTTCCTTCCTTCCTTCCTTCCTTCCCTTCACTGGAGGCTTTTAAGAAGAGACTGGACAGCCATTTGTCTGAAATGGTGTAGGGTTTCCTGCCTGAGCAGGGGATTGGACTAGAGGACCTCCAGGGTCCCTTCCAGGTCTGTTATTCTGCTATTCCTTCCTTCCTTCCTTCCTTCCTTCCTTCCTTCCTTCCTTCCTTCCTTCCTTCCTTCCTTGTTTTTGTTTTTCTTCTTTCCTTTTCTTTCTTTCTTTCTTTCTTTCTTTTTCTTCCTTCCTTCCTTCCTTCCTCCCTCCCTCCCCCCGTCCCTCATCACTGGAGGTTTTCAAGAAGAGATTGGACAACCATTTGACTGGAATGGTTTAAGGTTTCCTGCTTGAGCAGGGGGTTGGACTAGAAGACCTCCAAGATCCCTTCCAACTCTGTTATTCTGCTATTCCTTCCTTCCTTCCTTCCTTCCTTCCTTCCTTCCTTCCTTCCTTCCTTCCTTCCTTCCTTCCTTCCTTGATTTTCTTTTTCTTCTTTCCTTCTTTCCCTTTCTTTCTTTCTTTCTTTCTTTCTTTCTTTCTTTCTTTCTTTCTCTTATTTTCTTATTCTCATTCTCTCTCTCTCTCTCTCTCTCTCAGAAAGGTCACTGAATGAAATGGCTGTTTTTTTGCTTTTCCAGACATCATCGCAAAGAGAGTTTGTGGGCGACGGACAAACAAACAAAGCCGAGTCTGTTAGCGGGGCCTTATTTCTCCTAAAAAGTGCATTGGGTTGCTGGGCTATTTGGGTCAGAAGAAATATTTTATTTTATTTATTTTATTTATTTATTTAAAAAACCCTCTTCACTTTTTTCCATTGCAACATGCTGGGTACGCGACACAGAAGCTGGCTCGGTCCTCCCAGTCCTGGCAGCCCCAAGTCTGGGTGACCAATTTGGTTCAAATTGTCAAAAGGGTGGGAAGCTTCGGTCGAGAATTCCTCTCTGGCTCTGATTGCCAGTTTTTGCTTTCCTGCTATTTTCTTTTTATCGGATATTCGTGGTCTGCTGTAGTGTGTTTTTCTTGCTTAACGTCCAATTCTGTGCCAATTTGCTCACCCTTTGAACAATGGGCTGGCTGGCATCCACACCGGCTTCTAAACGCTGTATTTTCAAGTCACGTTTGTCCCTCGGATGACTTAACCACGGTTTACACGGCTAACTCATTTACGTCTGACACCGTACTAAACCATGATACATGATAGCAGTGTTCCAATATCTCAGGGGCTTCCCCAAAGAAGAGGGAGTCAAGCTATTTTCCAAAGCGCCTGAAGGCAGGACAAGAAGCACCGGGTGGAAACTAACCAAAGAGAGAAGCAACCTAGAACTAAGGAGAAACTTCCTGACAGTGAGAACAATTAACCAGTGGAACAACCTGCCTCCAGAAGCAGTGAATGCTCCAACACTGGAAGTTTTTAAGAAGAGCCTGGACAAACCATTTGTGTGAAATGATATAGGGTTTCCTGCCTGAGCAGGGGGTTGGACTAGATGACCTCCAAGGTCCCTTCCAACTTTACTATTATTATTATTATTATTATTATTATTATTATTATTATTATTATTATTATTATTATTATTATTATTATTATTAT
>NW_015387536.1:162450-186108 GCF_001527695.2 Protobothrops mucrosquamatus | reverse complement strand
CCTGTCATAAAAGGAAAAACAGTCCAGGAGGGAAGAGGTGAACAGCAGCCACAGCAACTACATTTGATTTAGATATTTAGATTTAGATCTATGTTTTTTAAAAAAATTATAGTTTTGCTGTCCATCGCAGTCGTAGGTCATGATGGTCGTAAAGCGGGTCATCGCGCAACCAACCCAATTTTATGCCTTTTTTTTAAAACAATGGTCGTTAAGGAATTCTGAGAGTGGAAGTCCACATAGTTTCTGACCGAGGAATTCTGGGAATTGAAGTCCACAAGTCTTAAAGTTTCTGACCGAGGAATTTTGGGAGTTGAAGTCCACAAATCATAAAATTTCTGACTGAGGAGTTTAAGTCCACAAGACTTAAAGTTTCTGACTGAGGAATTCTGGGAGTTGAAGTCCACAAGTCTTAAAATTTCTGACTGAGGAATTCTGGGAGTTGCAGTCCACAAGTCTTAAAGTTTCTGACCGAGGAATTTTGGGAGTTGAAGTCCACAAATCATAAAATTTTTGACTGAGGAGTTTAAGTCCACAAGACTTAAAGTTTCTGACAGAGGAATTCTGGGAGTTGAAGTCCACAAGTCTTAAAATTTCTGACTGAGGAATTCTGGGAGTTGCAGTCCACAAGTCTTAAAGTTTCTGACCGAGGAATTCTGGGAGTTGAAGTCCACAAGTCATAAAGTTGTCAAATTTGGAGACCCCGGGTCTAGCCCACCCATTGGGGCTGATGTTAGCCTTTCTGAATTGGCGTGTGCCCCTCAAAACCCCTGCTAGGATTCTGGATGATGATTGCAATGCTCTTTCCTTCTTCTCCGTCCCAGGTGAAGACCTCTTGAACTGCAACAGTGCCTTCTCTCACCCGGATTGGCTGGTCGACATCGATTCCCGCCTTCGGAGCCAGGAGGAAGAGCTGACCCTGGTGAAGTCGGCCTTAGCCGATGCCCTACGGAGACTCAATGCCTACGACCAGCAGATCCCATGGCTCAAACAGCAGCTGCTGGAAGGTGAGATGCTCTAGAGTAGGAATCTACAAACCTGGCAACTTTAAGACTTGTGAACTTCAACTCCTAGAATTCTTAGAGTGGCAGGTTGAGGGATTCTGGGAGTTGAAGTCCACAAGTCTTAAAGTTGTGGCTGGGGGATTCTGGGAGTTGAAGTCCACAAGTCTTAAAAGTGGCAGGCTGGGGAATTCCGGGAGCTGAAGTCCACAAGTCTTAAAGTTACAAGCTGAGGAATTCTGGGAGTTGAAGTCCACAAGTCTTAAAGTTGCAGGCTGGGGAATTCCGGGAGCTGAAGTCCACAAGTCTTAAAGTGGCAGGCTGGGGGATTCTGGGAGCTGAAGTCCACAAGTCTTAAAGTTGCAGGCTGGGGGATTCTGGGAGCTGAAGTCCACAAGTCTTAAAGTTACAAGCTGAGGAATTCTGGGAGTTGAAGTCCACAAGTCTTAAAGTGGCAGGCTGGGGGATTCTGGGAGTTGAAGTCCACAAGTCTTAAAGTTGCAGGCTGGGAATTCCAGGAGCTGAAGTCCACAAGTCTTAAAGTTACAAGCTGAGGGATTCTGGGAGTTGAAGTCCACAATTCTTAAAGTGGCAGGCTGGGGGATTCTGGGAGTTGAAGTCCACAAGTCTTACAGTTGCCAAGTTTGGGGACCCTGCTGTAGTGTCCTGAGTGAATGACCACGGAGGACCGTAGGCAGAACCATAGTCAAGGCAGTGGACAGATAAGAGGGAACTGAACCCAGTCCACGAAAACAATGGGGGTAAAACTCTCATACCAGCCCTTGCTTGATTCCTCTGGGGAAGCACATTCAGACATGCAAGCTTTTACAAAGTCCATCTGACCTAGATGCCCTTGGTTCCTGCAATAACATATTTCTTCCACAGCAGATGCTAAAGAGGCTACCCTGCTTCCCAGAGGCAATAATGCCCCATGGATCCTGCCTCCGCTCGCCTCCACAAATTCCAGGTATTTTCCCGCAATATATGTAAAATATACGGGTAAGTCCTCGACTTACAACAGTCCATTTAGCGATCATTTGAAGTTGCAACAGTACTGAAAAAAATGACTTATAATATGGCCGTTTTTCACACTCAGGACTGTCGCAGCCTCCCCCTGCGATCAAAATTCAGACTCTAGGCAACTGACTCACATTTACGACGGTCGCAGCGTCCCGGGGTCACCAGGATCCCCTTTTGCGACCTTCTGACAAGCAAAGTCAGATTCACTTAACAACTGAGTTACTAACTTCACAAATCGCAGCAATTCCGTTAACAACGGTAGCAGGAAAGGTCGCAAAATGAGGCAAAATCCATTTAAACGTCTCCCTTAGCAACAAAAATTTGGGTCTCAGCTGTAGTTGCAAGTCTAGGCCTAACTGCACAATATTTTCCCACAATCCTTGGGAATTCCTTTATTATTATTATTATTATTATTATTATTATTATTATTATTATTATTATTATTATTATTATTATTATTATTATTATTATTATTTTGAAATACCTTTGAGAATTTTGTGGCTGCTTTAGTTTTATGGGGGGGGGAGTTGCCAAGTCAGAGAAGCCCTGAGCCCGAATGAATTATGGTCGTCTTTTCTGTTGGCAGTTCAAGCCTCGCCCCCAAATTCGGAAGCCACGGAGAAGGGGCATTCGAAGCGGAGAAGATCCAGGGGTCAAGGATCAGCGTCGGGACACAAACTGAGGCGCTTCCGACGTCGGGGAGGAATGCAGAAAAGTCTCTAAGCAATGGAGGTCTTCAACAGGCAGAGGAGACCTCAGCTACGAGGGGGAAGTCCTTGCAGGACTCTTCCAATGTTGGCGAGATGGACTTTGCTGAAGGTCCCAGCGGTGGTGGTGGTGACCCCATCAAAGTAGCCAAGAACCCCCTTGGGCTGCCAACCGAGAGAGAAAACGTGGCTGCCGAGCTACAGACGGTCCAGGAAGACCCTGAAGCTCACAGCTCCAACCCTCATCCAACCAGCAGGTGCCTCCAGGAAGCTCAAGACGTTGGAGAACCTCCACCAGATGCCACCAAGGACGAACCTCCAAGCCCAGGGCAGTCCCGGCTTGGGGGTCAGCCTCCGGGGCCAGGATCAGCCTCCCCGGAGCCCCCCTCAGAAGGGAGCAGCAGCAGCAGCACCCCAGCCTCCCCGGTGCCCGCCCTTCAGAATGTGATAGCCACCAAAAAGGAGTTGTGAGTTTCTAAACTTAGAGGGAGGATCCATCCATCCATCCATCCATCCATCTATATCTATCTATCTATCTATCTATCTATCTATCTATCTATCTATCTATCTATCTATCTATCTATCTATCTCTATCCATCTATCCATCCATCCATCCATTCATCTGTCTGTCTTTTCTTTCATCCATCCATCCATCCATCCATCCATCCATCCATCCATCCATCCATCCATCCATCCATCCATCCATCCATCTATCTATCTATCTATCTATNGACTTCAACTCCCACAATTCCTCAGCCAGGCACGCGTGCCTGGCTGAGGAATTCTGGGAGTTGAAGTCCACAAGTCATAAAAGGGCCAAGTTTGAAGACCCCTGTCATAAAAGGAAAAACAGTCCAGGAGGGAAGAGGTGAACAGCAGCCACAGCAACTACATTTGATTTAGATATTTAGATTTAGATCTATGTTTTTTTTAAAAAAAATATGATAGTTTTGCTGTCCATCGCAGTCGTAGGTCATGATGGTCGTAAAGCGGGTCATCACGCAACCAACCCAATTTTATGCCTTTTTTTAAAACAATGGTCGTTAAGGAATTCTGGGAGTTGAAGTCCACATAGTTTCTGACCGAGGAATTCTGGGAGTTGCAGTCCACAAGTCTTAAAGTTTCTGACTGAGGAATTTTGGGAGTTGAAGTCCACAAATCATAAAATTTCTGACTGAGGAGTTGAAGTCCACAAGACTTAAAGTTTCTGACTGAGGAATTCTGGGAGTTGAAGTTCACAAGTCATAAAGTTGTCAAATTTGGAGACCCCGGGTCTAGCCCACCCATTGGGGCTGATGTTAGCCTTTCTGAATTGGCGTGTGCCCCTCAAAACCCCTGCTAGGATTCTGGATGATGATTGCAATGCTCTTTCCTTCTTCTCCGTCCCAGGTGAGGACCTCTTGAACTGCAACAGTGCCTTCTCTCACCCGGATTGGCTGGTCGACATCGATTCCCGCCTTCGGAGCCAGGAGGAAGAGCTGACCCTGGTGAAGTCGGCCTTAGCCGATGCCCTACGGAGACTCAATGCCTACGACCAGCAGATCCCATGGCTCAAACAGCAGCTGCTGGAAGGTGAGATGCTCTAGAGTAGGGATCTACAAACCTGGCAACTTTAAGACTTGTGGACTTCAACTCCCAGAATTCTTAAAATTGTAGGTTGGGGGATTCTGGGAGTTGAAGTCCACAAGTCTTAAAGTTGTGGCTGGGGAATTCTGGGAGTTGAAGTCCACAAGTCTTAAAGTTGCAGGCTGGGGGATTCTGGGAGTTGAAGTCCACAAGTCTTAAAGTGGCAGGCTGGGGGATTCTGGGAGTTGAAGTCCACAAGTCTTAAAGTTGCAGGCTGGGGAATTCCAGGAGTTGAAGTCCACAAGTCTTAAAGTTGCAGGCTGGGAATTCCGGGAGCTGAAGTCCACAAGTCTTAAAGTTACAAGCTGAGGGATTCTGGGAGTTGAAGTCCACAATTCTTAAAGTGGCAGGCTGGGGGATTCTGGGAGTTGAAGTCCACAAGTCTTACAGTTGCCAAGTTTGGGGACCCTGCTGTAGTGTCCTGAGTGAATGACCACGGAGGACCGTAGGCAGAACCATAGTCAAGGCAGTGGACAGATAAGAGGGAACTGAACCCAGTCCACGAAACTGATGAGGGTAAAACTCTCAGACCAGCCCTTGCCTGGTTCCTCTGGGGAAGCACATTCAGACATGCAAGCTTTTACAAAGTCCATCTGACCTA
This sequence comes from Protobothrops mucrosquamatus, assembly GCF_001527695.2. Classification (NCBI taxonomy): domain Eukaryota; kingdom Metazoa; phylum Chordata; class Lepidosauria; order Squamata; family Viperidae; genus Protobothrops; species Protobothrops mucrosquamatus. Next base: position 181,156 of record NW_015387536.1, on the reverse strand, counting down.
GATGCCCTTGGTTCCTGCAATAACATATTTCCTCCACAGCAGATGCTAAAGAGGCTGCCCTGCTTCCCAGAGGCAATAATGCCCAATGGATCCTGCCTCCGCTCGCCTCCACAAATTCCAGGTACTTTCCCGCAATATATGTATAAGATACAGGTAAGTCCTCGACTTACAACAGTCTGTTTAGCGACCGTTTGAAGTTGAAACGGTACTGAAAAAAGTGACATAATAGGACCATTTTTCACACTCAGGACCGTCGCAGCCTTCCCCCCCCCCCCCGTGGTCACGTGATCAAAATTCAGCCGCTTGGCAACTGACTCACATTTACGACGGTCGCAGCGTCCCGGGGTCACCAGGATCCCCTTTTGCGACCTTCTGACAAGCAAAGTCAGATTCACTTAACAACTGAGTTACTAACTTCACAAATCGCAGCGATTCCGTTAACAACGGTAGCAGGAAAGGTCGCAAAATGAGGCAAAATCCATTTAAACGTCTCCCTTAGCAACAAAAATTTGGGTCTCAGCTGTAGTTGCAAGTCTAGGCCTAACTGCACAATATTTTCCCACAATCCTTGGGAATTCCTTTATTATTATTATTATTATTATTATTATTATTATTATTATTATTATTTTGAAATACCTTTCAGAATGTTGTGGCTGCTTTAGTTTTATGGGGGGGGGGAATTGCCAAGTCAGAGGAACCCTGAGCCCGAATGAATTATGGTCTTCTTTTCTGTTGGCAGTTCAAGCCTCGCCTCCAAATTCGGAAGCCGCGGAGAAGGGGCATTCGAAGCGGAGAAGATCCAGGGGTCAAGGATCAGCGTTGGGACACAAACTGAGGCGCTTCTGACGTCGGGGAGGAATGCAGAAAAGTCTCTAAGCAATGGAGGTCTTCAACAGGCAGAGGAGACCTCAGCTACGAGGGGGAAGTCCTTGCAGGACTCTTCCAACGTTGGCGAGATGGACTTTGCTGAAGGTCCCAGCGGTGGTGGTGGTGACTCCATCAAAGTAGCCAAGAACCCCCTTGGGCTGCCAACCGAGAGAGAAAACGTGGCTGCCGAGCTACAGACGGTCCAGGAAGACCCTGAAGCTCACAGCTCCAACCCGCATCCAACCAGCAGGTGCCTCCAGGAAGCTCAAGACGTTGGAGAACCTCCACCAGATGCCACCAAGGACGAACCTCCAAGCCCAGGGCAGTCCCGGCTTGGGGGTCAGCCTCCGGGGCCAGGATCGGCCTCCCCGGAGCCCCCCTCAGAAGGGAGCAGCAGCAGCAGCACCCCAGCCTCCCCGGTGCCCGCCCTTCAGAATGTGATAGCCACCAAAAAGGAGTTGTGAGTTTCTAAACTTAGAGGGAGGATCCATCCATCCATCCATCCATCCATCCATCCATCCATCCATCTATATCTATCTATCTATCTATCTATCTATCTATCTATCTATCTATCTATCTCTATCCATCTATCCATCCATCCATCCATTCATCTGTCTGTCTTTTCTTTCATCCATCCATCCATCCATCCATCCATCCATCCATCCATCCATCCATCTATCTATCTATCTATCTATCTATCTATCTATCTATCTATCTATCTATCTATCTATTATCTCTCTCTCATCTATCTATCTATCTATCTATCTATCTATCTATCTATCTATCTATCATCTATCATCTATCTATTATCTCTCATCTATCTATCTATCTATCTATCTATCTATCTATCTATCTATCTATCTATCTATCTATCTATCTATCTATCTATCATATTTCCTTTACATCTGTCAATTCCTTTTCTTGCTATTATCTTTCTTTTTCTTTCCTTTGCACTTTTTCCTTTCTGTTACATATAATCGAATCTATTATATATATTTATATATATGTTTCTGCTATCTTTCCTCTTCCTTCTTCCTTTCCATCAAACCTGACTTCTTCCTTTCGTTTTTTTCCCTTCTTCCTTCGCGTTAAACCGACGTTTATTCTTTCTATCATTTTTCCTTTTTTCTTTGCATCACGCCTGCCTTTCCTTCCTACCTCTTATATTTCTTTTATCTTCTTCCTTTCGCTCGAGTCTGACTCCTCCCTTTCTGCTAAACTTTTTCCTTCCTTCCTTCCTCTGCATTAAATATCCGACTCCTTTCCTTTCTGTTCTTTTTCTGTCTTCCGTTGCCCGATGTCGGATTTCTTTCCTATCCAGGCTGCGAAGGAACAGCTCCTCCGACAAGCTGGTCCGGACCAAACAGCACCTCCCGAAGAAAGCTGCGTCCAGTGCCAACCTTTTTAACCGTTCCAGCAGCCTCGAAAAGTGAGAAAAAGCACTTTGCATATGATACAGGCGCTTCCTCGGCTTTCAAACATTCGGAACGGAAAGAAAAAAAAAATGACTTACGACCGAGGCGCTGGGAATCTTTCTAACGTTCTGTTTTTACTTTGCAGCCGATCGAAGGATCCCACTTTAAGTCCAGGTGAGCTGCTGGCTGTGTTTGTGTCTTTACATTTGGCAAGTGTGGTGGGTTTTTTTTCTCCAGGACCAGGATGAGCGTTGCTTGTCCCCACCTCCGAAGCTGGGGGACAGTGGCTGCCCATGGTCGCTCAGAGGCCCCCTGGACCCCGAGATGGATGGCAGATAAATTTGATGATGATGATGATGATGATGATGATGATAATTGATCATCACACAGCTATTGTTCAGGCTGGGTTTGGCATTTTTTGTCTACCTGTCGAGTCCTTACCAAGGATCTAGAATAGGCAGATGTGGATGTTTGATGGTGTTACAGATCTCGTCGCAGGATGGAAGCTGTTTCCAGTAAAACCGCCATATTATTATTATTATTATTATTATTATTATTATTATTATTATTATTATTATTATTATTATTATTATTATTATTAATCATTGCACAGTCAGACAGATGTTCAGACTGGATTTGGCATTTTTGTCTGCCTATCGAGTCCTCACCAAGGATCTAGAATAGGCAGATTTGGATGTTTGATGGTGTTACAGATCTCGTCGCAGGATGGAAGTTGTTTCCAGTAAAACCGCCATATTACTATTATTATTATTATTATTATTATTATTGATCATTGCACAGTCAGCCAGATGTTCAGACTGGATTTGGCATTTTTGTCTGCCTATTGAGTCCTCACCAAGGACCTGGGATAGGCAGATGTGGATGTTTGATGGTGTTACAGATATCGTCGCAGGATGGAAGCAGTTCCTAGTAAGGCCGCCTTTTGCAATTGGCTCATGGCGAATTTGTCAATGCCGATGATGGTGTTCAAGTGGTGCTCCAGTTGTTTTGGGATTGCACCCAAGGTGCCTATGACTATTGGTACCTTGGGTGCAATCCCAAAACAACTGGAGCACCACTTGAACACCATTGGCATTGACAAATTCGCCATTAGTCTATTGCTATTATTATTATTATTATTATTATTATTATTATTATTATTATTATTATTATTATTATTATTATTATTATTATTATTATTATTATTACTACTACTACTACTACTACTACTATTACTACTGTTACTATTACTATTTCTGCTAAGGAAAGGCCAAATAGACTCTTTCTGTTCTTGCCTGCAGGACCGACAAGCTCTCGTCGTTTGAATTATAACCTGGGTGAGGATCTTCTAAAAAGGAGTTACTGGCTGGTTCAGGGGGTGGGCTTAATTAAGGGTGGGTGGGAGATGGCTGGCCATTCTTCTCAGCGTCTCATAAAGTATTATTCCTCGGTTTGCGATATTATTTTGTCAGAAGCCGGCATTCATCGGAATTTCCAGCAAAGCATGCCGGCTGCGGACGAGTTTTATTTTATTTTATTTTATCCTTTTATATTTTATTTTATTTTATATTTTATTTTATTTTGTTTTGTTTTGTTTTATTATTTATTTTATTTTACTTGATTATTTTATTTTAGTGCTTTGTTTTATTGTGTTATCTCACCTTACACTTCATACTTTGCTATTTTACTTCACTTTATTTTGCCTCGTTTTATCTTATTTCAATATACCTCACTTTATACTTAAAAGTATTTATTTTGCTTTACTTTTATTTCACTTCACTTTATACTTTACCGCTGTACACTGCACTGAGTTTATTTTACAGTACTTTAACTTTGCTTTTACTTTCAGTTTCACTTTTAACTTTCCTTTATTCTTCATTTTTGTTTTTAGCCAGTTGTGTTGCAATACTGTCACCTGGGGACAGTTCCACTGCTTTATTTACACTAATTGGTCTGTGTGTTGGGGGGGAAACACATCTCACCGTTATTTTGCACACTTCTCTCTGTTCAGTTTGGGAGGCAAGGTTGCACAGTGCTTATCCTTCCTTAAAGCAAGGTGAAACTTTTGAAGCTTCCTGCAAAAAAAGGTCTGCTCTTTTTCTAATTATTCCTTAATTATCCTCTGTCCTGTCAGAGGGACTCTCTATCAAGATGTTTCTACGCGGACGGCCCATCACCATGTACATCCCTTCCGACTTCCATAACTATGAGGATCTGCGCATGGAGCTCCCAACACAGAAGCTGCAACTGGACTGGGTGTATCCTTAAAAAAAAAATTCACGCTGGTGCACGGTGGCGTGCACCAATGGATGGAAACTCATCAAGGAGAGAAGCAACCTAGAACTAAGGAGAAATTTCTTGACAGTTAGAACAATTAACCAGTGGAACCACCTGCCATCAGAAGCGGTGAATGCTCCAACACTGGAAGTTTTTAAGAAGAGACTGGACAGCCATTTATCCGAAATGGTATAGGGTTTCCTGTCATCACTCCAGGACTACCTATATCTGGACTTCAACTCCCAGAATTCCATGCGGGCAATGGAACTGTGGGAACTGAAGTCCCAACGGCTTTCAGTGGCCAAGGTTAAAAGAATCCCGCTCTTTTCCTTAACACCTCTCCAGCTACGGCTACCGGGGACGTGACTGCCGTTCCAACCTCTACGTCTTAACATCCGGGGAGCTGGTCTACTTCATTGCCTGCGTGGTGGTGCTTTACCACGTCCAGCGGCGCACGCAGCGCCACTACCTTCGCCACACCGACTGTGTGCGCTGGTGAGTGGGTGGATCACGGTGACCTTGTTTGCTCACCGATCCTGGCAGGATCTAACGGAAGAAGTATTCTTCCCACGGGCCAGGGTGGTTAGATGGTGTGGGGAACAAATTGGACGAAAATCAAAGGGTTCCAGAAATGAAGAAATCCTTTTAAGGATGCACATTGACGGTTCCCCCTTCCAAGCTCCCCATCCCCATTTCATGCCTAAGGCGGGACTAGAACTCACCGTCTCCTGGTGATTGGCCCAAAGTCACCCAGCCGGCTTTCATGCTTACGGCAAGACTAGAACTCACCTTCTCCTGGTGATTGGTCCAAAGTCACCCAGTTGGCTTTCATGCCTAAGTCAGAACTAGAACTTACCAGCACCTGGTTTCTCCTTCAGAAGGGAAGCGATGGCGGATAGAATCGGAAAAAGATGATTTTTTTTCAATTTCTTGCAGTCTTGCAGTACATCCTGACGGAGTCCGTGTGGCCTCGGGGCAGATGGCTGGCGTGGACAAGGACGGCAAGGTAATTAGCCTTTCAGGGTAGTCCAGACAAGAAGCACAATCAAGAATACTATAGTCAGTCCTCGTTTAGCGAGCATGCATGGGGATGAAAAACCAACTTTACTACAGTAGGGCTCACCCCCATAAATCAAGCTAGGGCTTATTTTTGGTGTAGGCCTTACTTTCGGGGAAACGGGGCTAATTTTTTTCCTGCTGTCTCAGTTTTGTTGCTCAGAAATGCTGATACAGGGGTTTTGATGGTGGGGTGTCTTTCCTACAGCCGCTGCAGCCCTTTGTTCACATCTGGGACTCCGTCACGCTGCTGACCTTGCAGCAAATCGGTCTGGGCAGCTTTGAGAGGGGCGTCGGTTCCTTGGCTTTCTCCACGGCGGTGAGTCCCTCCCCGGCTCAAAAGGAAAGGCGGAAAAGGAAGAATAAACTTGGTTTTTCTCCAGTGCCCTTTGCGGAATATCTGGGTCTGGCTTTGCAGGGCGGGAATTGAACCCCGGAACAAAATAGTACATTGGAGGAGATGGTTTTTCACTTCTGTATTTCAATGTTTCTCTCCCGTTTTGCGGGTCTGCGAAAACTTAACTGAGAAGTCTCGCCTCCCTTATTCTTCCTGGGGTCGTCTTTAAGCCCAAATTGACCCCCACTTGCAAACTGGGCCCTTGCCTGCGAGGAATTTCAGTGGAGCCGTTGTCAGCTAGGTCAGACAGGAAACCCAGCCCATGAGCTATTTCTACTTTATTGTGAAGCCACATTAACAGAATCTCGCCAGTCTGAAGGTACAGTTCTCCCACCAGCTTCTTTCCAGCCTGAGAAACTAGGGAGGGTCCCTTCGGAACGTCTTCCTCCATCCGTTATGCAGCTGAGGCTATGCTGTCTCTTATCTGATCCTTCTCTGGGGGGCATCTTTTCATCCATCCCTCAAGGTCTTTCCCACATATCACTCCCGCCACCTCCTTCACAGCCTGGGAAACTAGGGAGGGTCCCTTCTGAGCCTCTTGCCCTGCCTGTTATACATCTGAGGGCTATGCTGTCTCTTATCTGACCATTCCTGGGCAGGGCCTCTTCGCTCTATTTTCCAATGTCTTTCTCACATACCTTAAACTCTTTCCATAGATCTAGATTCCCCCTCCCTTTTTACAGCCTGAGATACTAGGGAAGGTCCCTTCTGAGTCTCTTTCTCCATCCATTATACATCTGAGGGCTCTGCTGTCTCTTATCTGACTGTTCCTGGGGTCTTTTTGCTCTGTTTCCCAAAGTCTTTCCCACATACCTGCACAACTCTGAACTCTTTCCATAGATCTAGGTTCCCCCTCCCTTTTTACAGCCTGAGATACTAGGGAGGGTCCGTTCTTTCTCCATCCATTATACATCTGAGGGCTCTGCTGTCTCTTATCTGACTGTTGCTGGGCAGTGTCTCTTTGCTCCCTCTCCCAAGGTCTTCCCCAGATATCCTTGCACATACCTGCACACACTCTGAACTGTTTTCCATAGATCTAGATTCTCCCCCCCCCTCTTTACAGCCTGAGAAACTAGGGAGGGTCCCTTCTCACCCTCTTTCTCCACCCATTATGCAGCTGAGGGCTCAGCTGTCTCTTATCTGACTATTCCCTTGGCAGTATCTCTTCATCCCGAAGTCTTTCCCACATTCCAGCTCTCTCCTTCACAGCCTGAGATACTAGGGAGGGTCCCTTCTGACCCTCTTTCTCCATCCATTATACATCTGAGGGCTATGCTGTCTCTTATCTGATTGTTCCTGGCTAGGGTCTCTTCACTCTTTTTCCAAAAGTCTTTCCCACTTACCTGCACAACTCTGAACTCTTTTCGTAGCTCTAGATTCTCTCCTCCCACCTTTACAGCCTGAGAAACTAGGGAGGGTCCCTTCTGGCCCTCTTTCTCCATCCATTATGCAGCCGAGGGCTCAGCGGTCTCTTATCTGGCTGTTCCCTTAGCAGCATCTCTTCGCCCTGTCTCCCAGGGTCTTTCTCCGTCACAGCCTGGGAAACCGAGTCTTTTGCCCTGTCCCATCCTGCAGCTGAGAGCTCCGCTGTTTCTTGTCTGACTGTTCCCTTGGGGGAGGGGCATCTTTTTCATCCCTCCCCCAAGGTCTTTCCCGCAGACCGTTCCGCCCTGACCTGCCGTTCTTTCTCCCCCTCCCCCAACCAGGACGAGGGCGCCTACCTGTGTGTGATCGACGAATCCAACGAACACATGCTCTCCGTGTGGGATTGCCTCCGTGGCACCAAGCAAGCTGAAATCAAGGTGAGAGGGGTGGAAAGAGGCCGATGGAAGATGCAGTGATGCTGGCCAGATGTCAGCCAGACGTGTTAATTTTTTTAAAGGGGGAGGAGCATAGAAACCGGAACAGGGAGATGGTGACCCAAAAAAAAAGGAGATTGAATCACCTATTTGGGTTGCAGAAGACCAAATGGGAAGAAGAAATGGAATATTTGTTGTGGGAGGGGGGGCCAAAAGGAAGGCTACAGCTAGTCCTCGACTTACAACAGCTGGTTTAGGGACCGTTCAAAGTCACAACGGCAGCGGAAAAAGGGAATCATGACCGTTTTTCACACTTAACGACCGTTGCAGGGTTCCCCGTGGTCCTGTGATTCACGTCCGGACGCTTGGCAACTGACTCATATTTATGACGGCCGCAACGTCCCAGGGGGGTCACGTGATCCCCTTTTGCGACCTTCTGACCAGCTAAATCAAGGGGGAGGCCGGATTCACTTAACGACCGTGTGACTTATTTAACAATGGCATTCATTTGCTTAACGACTGCGGCAAGAAAGGTCGTAAAAACGGGCGACCAAACTCACTTAACAACCGTCTTGCTTAGCAATGGAAATTTTGGGCTCAGGTCGTAAGTCGAGGACTACCTGTATTTGCAGGTGTGATGGCGGCCTACGTGAATTGGTACTTTGATCCTGCAGGGGATCCATTACACACTCAGGAATGGATCCTGAGGGGTTCCGTAGCCTGAGGGGTTTTTTTTTGCTCTTCCTTTTCCTATCCAGAGCACCAACGAATCCGTCCTGATGGTGGAGTTTAATCCCCAAGACAGTAGCAACATAATCACAGCTGGAAAGTCGCACGTCTATTTCTGGACCTGGGTGGGAAGCAGCTTAACCAAGAAACAGGGGATCTTTGGGGTAAAAGAATCGTGGAAGGATTACATCTATGTAACTCACCGTCTCCTGGCGATGGGCCCAAAGTCATCCAGTCAGCTTTCAGGCCTAAGGTGGAACTAGAATTCACCGTCTCCTGGTGATGGGCGTACAATCACCCAGCCATCTTTCACGCTTAAGCTAGGACTAGAATTCACCGTCCCTTGGTGTCTGGTCCAAACTCACTCAAGACAGCTTTCATGCCTAAAATGGTGCTAGAACTCACCATCTCCTGGTGATTGGCCTAAAGTCCCCTAGCCGGCTTTCATGCCTAAGGCAGGACTAGAACTCACCATCTCCTGGTGATGGGCCCAGAGTCACCCAGCCGGCTTTCCTGCCTAAGGTGGGACTAGAACTCACCGTCTCCTGGCGATTGGCCTAAAGTCCCCCAGCCGGCTTTCCTGCCTAAGGCGGGACTAGAACTCACCGTCTCCTGGCGATTAGTCCAAAGTCACCCAGCCGGCTTTCGTGCCTAAGGCGGGACTAGAACTCACCGTCTCCTGGCGATTAGTCCAAAGTCATCCAGTCGGCTTTCCTGCCTAAGGCAGGACTAGAACTCACTGCCTCCTGGCGATTAGTCCAAAATCATCCAGTTGGCTTTCCTGCCTGTGGCGGGACTAGAACTCACCGTCTCCTGGCGATTAGTCCAAAGTCATCCAGTCGGCTTTCCTGCCTATGGCGGGACTAGAATTCACCGTCTCCTGGTTTCCTGTATAGGCAGTTTGCAGAGTTGACACAGTTCTTGCAAACCGCCCCTTTGGTGGTGCCAAGCTCTTCCCTCCGTTTCCCTTGCTAGAAATACAAGAAGCCCAAGTTTATCCAGTGCTTCGTGTTTGACACCAACGGGGATGTCCTCACGGGGGATTCCGAAGGCAACATCCTCACGTGGGCGAGGGCAGCGGCCGACATTCGCACTCTGGGCAAGGGGGCGAAAGGTAGGCGAAAGGGGAGAGACCGAGACTTTCGTCGGGATGGGGAAGGTGGATACTGTGGGACTGCGAGCCATCCCTTGTCGTAAAATGGGGGCCAAACTCGCTTACCAATTGTCTTGCTTAGCAACGGAAATTCTGGGCCCGGTTGCGGCGGGAAGTCGAGGACCACCTGTAAAATAGTGGGATCCGTTGGTTGAAAAACAAAATCTGATGAAAAGCGACAACGGATAAACTTTGTACTGTCTCTTCCTCCAACAGAGACCTATCAGATCAGCAAGCAGACCCACGCGCACGAAGGGAGCATCTTTTGCCTCTGCCTGTGCCGCGACGGTTCGGTCTTGAGTGGGGGCGGCAAGGACCGTCGTTTGCTTCAGTGGAGCCCCCTCCTCACTGTCCTCCAGGAGGTGGAGGTAAGGTTGTGTGTGTGTGTGTGTGTGTGTTTGGGGGCGGGGGGGGAACAGACTTCAGCAGGAGCACCTCAGTACAAGTTCGTTCCTATAATTTTCTCCCTCACTAATGACGTCTAGAGCCTTGTTAAGTCTCAGAAGGGGATTGTTAGCCCTTTGAGGTGGCCCAGCCCTGGAAAACAAAGTGATGAATACTAATAACAACCATATGTCTGAAATGGTATAGGGTTTCCTGCCTGAGCAGGGGGTTGGACTAGAAGACCTCCAAGGTCCCTCCCAACTCTTTTCTTCTATTCTATTCTATTCTATTCTATTCTATTCTATTCTATTCTATTCTATTATTCTGTTCTGTTCTGTTCTGTTCTGTTCTATTCTATCCCATCCCATCCCATCCCATCCCATCCCATCTCATCCCATATATTCCATTCCATTCCATTCCATTCCATTCTATTCTATTCTATTCTATTCTATTGTATTCTATTCTATTATTCTATTCTATTGTATTCTATTCTATCCCATCCCATCCCATCCCATCCCATCCCATATATTCTATACTATTCCATTCCATTCTATTCTATTCTATTCTATTCTATTCTATTCTATTCTATTCTATTCTATTCTATTCTATTCTATTCATTATTCTATTCTATTCTATCCCATCCCATCCCATCCCATCCCATCCCATCCCATCCCATATATTCTATACTATTCCATTCCATTCCATTCTATTCTATTCTATTCTATTCTATTCTTCCCATCCCCATATATTCTATTCTATTCTATTCTATTCTATTCTATTCTATTCTATTCTATTCTATTCTATTCTATTCTTCCCATCCCCATATATTCTATTCTATTCTATTCTATTCTATTCTATTCTATTCTATTCTATTCTATTCTATTCTATTCTATCAAGTAGTCCTTGACATATAAACATTTCTTTAGCGACCGTTTGAAGTTACAACATAATGTGTGGCTTACAATTGATCCTTGTACTTACGACCGTTGCAGCATAGTTTGCCTGTTTTTAAATATTCTCATTTAACAAATTTTTTTTTTTAACTTTTGGCTCAGATACCGGAGCAATTTGGCGCCGTGCGCACCATCGCAGAGGGCAAGAGCCGGGAGCTTTTGGTGGGGACCACGCGCAACGCCCTCCTACGGGGCAGTTTGGCCGAAGGTTTCAAACCCATCATCCAGGTGAGCAGAGACGCCCCCACTTCAATGCTTCTAGCCCCAGCCTCCTGTCTCCCACTTTATAATAATGAGAATGATAATGATATAGTTGGAAGGGACCTTAGAAGTCATCTAGTCCAACCCCCTACTCAGGCAGGAAACCCTATAGTACCATTTCGGACAAATGGCTGTCCAGTCTCTTCTTAAAAACTTCCAGTTTTGGAGCATTCACCGCTTCTGGAGGCAGGTTGTTCCACTGGTTAATTGTTCTCAATCTCAGGAAGTTTCTCCTTAGTTCTAGGTTGCTTCTCTCCTTGGTTAGTTTCCATCCATTGCTTCTTGTCCTGCCTTCAGGCGCTTTGGAGAATAGCTTGACTCCCTCTTCTTTGGGGCAGCCCCTGAGATATTGCTATCATGTCCCCCCTCGTCCTTCTCTTCGTTAAACTAGACATACCCAATTCCAGCAGCCGTTCCTCATATGTTTCAGCCTCCAGTCCCCTGATCATCTTTGTTGCTCTTCTCTGCACTCTTTCTAGAGTCTCATCCTCTTTTTTACATCGTGGTGACCAAAACTGGAGGCAGGATTCCAAGTGACTCAGTATTCTCAGCCATGACTCAGTTTCTCCTCCTTTGCAGGGCCACACGGACGAACTCTGGGGTCTGGGGACTCACCCCTCGCGGGATCTTTTTCTCACTTGCGGCTACGACAAGCAACTCTGCCTGTGGGACGGCAGTGAACATATGATGGCTTGGAGTCTCACCTTAGAGGTACGGTGGGAGAAAGTAGAACAACCCCAGACACCCCTTGACTTGCAGCCATGCGTTTAGCGACCGTCCAGTTGCAACGGCACCGAAGAAAGCGTTTTACGACGGATCTTCACACTGAACAGCTGTTGCAGCATCCCCAGGGACTCCCCAATCATGTACATGGCAATAGATGCCTTTTAAATGAATTTGAGTTTTGCCACTGCAGTTATCAAAACCTAATTCCCCTCCTGTCTAGAGCTTGATCCCACGGACAAGGATCCTCCTACCTTTTTACAAATTACCACCTTACCAGCTTCTCTCTTTCTCTTTCTCTCTTTCTTTCTTTCTTTCTCTCTCTTTCTCTTTCTTTCTCTCTCTGTCTTTTTCTCTTTTCTTTCTCTCTTTTTCTTTCTTTCTTTCTCTTTTTCTTTTTCTTTTTCTTTCTTTCTCTTTCTTTCTCTTTCTCCCTTTCTCTTTCTTTCTCTCTTTTTCTCTTTCTCTCTTTCTTTCTTTCTTTTTCTTTCTTTCTTTCTTTCTGTCTTTTTCTCTTTCTTTTCTTTCTCTCTCTCTTTCTTTGCTTTCTTTCTTTCTCTGTCTTTTTCTCTTTCTTTTCTTTCTCTTTCTCTCTTTCTTTCTCTCTCTTTTTCTTTCTTTCTCTCTCTCTCTGTCTTTTTCTCTTTTCTTTCTCTCTTTTTCTTTCTTTCTCTCTTTCTCTTTCTCTTTTTCTTTCTTTCTCTCTTTTTCTCTCTCTTTCTTTCTCTCTTTCTCTTTCTCCCTTTCTCTTTCTCCCTCTTTCTCTTTCTCTCTTTCTCTCTCTTTCTCTCTCTCTCTTTCTCTCTGTCTTTTTCTCTTTTTCTTTCTCTTTTTCTCTCTCTTTCTCTTTTTCTTTTTCTCTTTTTCTCTTTCTCTCTTTCTCTTTCTCTCTCTTTCTCTCTCTTTCTCTCTCTTTCTCTCTTCTCTCTCTTTCTCCCTTTCTCTCTTTTTCTTTCTTTCTCTTTCTTTCTCTCTTTGCCCTTCCCAGGAAACAGGACTCTGCGCTGATTTCCACCCAAGTGGGAAAGTGGTGACTGTGGGACTCAGCACTGGACGGTAACTTATCCCCCCTCCCATCACTGGCCATCCTCCCTGGGACTCAGCATGGCTGGTGACCCTTCCTGTTGGTTTGGGGAACAGCTTCTCCAAAACCAGGACGGTAACAGACAAAAGCTTAGTTCCTCTGTCCTACCCTGCAGGGTGGGTAGGTGTCAGCTCGGATCAAAGGGATCTTTCCTTTTGTTCCCATAGCTGCTAAAATCCTAGAAAAAATATATATTGGCAAGATCAAAGGTATCCGCAACACTTTTATGTCCCTCAGGTGGCAGGTGCTGGAGACGGAGACGCGACAGGTTTTGTCCAGCTACACAGATGGAAACGAACAGCTCTCTGTAGTACGTTATTCCCCAGGTTAGATTTTCTGTTTATTTTTTATCTTCTCGTGTTTGTGAAGTTCTTGGTATTCTCTGAACTTGGTTGTTTTTCTGCAGACGTTTCATTACCAAGCTAGGTGACATCAGCAATGCCTGGGAGAGTGAAGTGATTCCTTCCTTCCTTCCTTCCTTCCTTCCTTCCTTCCTTCCTTCCTTCCTCTGCCCCTCCTTCCTTCTTCCCTCTGCCCTTCCTTCCTTCTTTCTTTCTTTCTTTCTTTCCTTCCTTCCTTCCTTCCTTCCTTTTTTTCTTTCTTTCTTTCCCTCCTTCCCTCCCTCCTTTCCCAATTCCTTCCTTCCTCCCTCCGTCCCTCCCATTCTCTCCTTCCTCCCTCCCTCTCTCCCTCCCTCCCTCCTATCCATCCATCCATCCATCCATCCTTCCTCTATTGTTTCTTCTTTGATTACTCATCTGGTGTTGTTTCCTGCTTATCTGGCTGTTATAAACCACACATTAAGACTGGTGGGACAAGTTACTTATATAAACAGCCAGCACACTTCACTCCCCCGTGCACGGATGATGTTATATAGCTTGATAGCATAACGTCCGCAAGAAAATGACCAAGCTCTGAGAACATGTAACCCCACCATTCAACCCTGAGCTACAATATTTTCTATAATTGGATTTACGTGGGGGTTTTGTTTTTTGTTTTTGGGAAAAGGTTAAGCAGAGAAACAGGGAGCGACATCGGATCCTGGGAGTCTCGCTCCAATATTAACTGGCTGGCTATCTGTTTTTTTCTCTTCCGATCTGGCAAATGATGGTCACATCCCAGATTGTTGGGAAGGACACAATTAGCGGATAAAAATGCCAAATCCAGACTAAACATCTGGCTGACTATGCAGCCAACAATCATAATTTCTTTGCTGATGGAGATAGGCGACTTCCCCTGCTGTCCGGCCTATTTTAAACTTGTTTTTTTATTTTGTCATTTTTTTTTATGCTAGACGGAGAGTTCTTGGCCATCGGTTCCCATGACAACTTCATCTATATATATAGTGTGGAAGAGAAAGGGCATAAATATACTCGTTTTGGCCGCTGCACGGTGAGCAGAAGGGCGAGGAACATAGATAGAGCAAGCCGGAGGGAATGGTTAATCTGGGTGGTGGAAAAGAATGAAACAAACACATCAACTTCCTGGGAAATTTGTTTGTTTATTTATTCTGTCAATTATTACGGATGCTCGTCTTAATGAAATAACTCTGGGCCACCGACAAGTATACAAAACACAGAGGTTTGTATTAAAAACAACCCAAAAAAGCCCATTAAAAACGCCAGATAAAGAAAATAAACTATCCTGCTGAGGTAAGGGAAAAATGGAATCTTTGTTCCATCTTAGCCTGAAAGGAAAATTAAAGTTTAGTAAACTGCCGTAAACCTTTGAAAACGTGTTTTTAATTTTTTGGGTTTTGGTCTTTCGGCCGGATTCTGCTTGCTTACTATCCTTGGTTATCTTGTCACCCTGGAAAGTATCGGATAATCGATCTCTTCTTTTTCTCTCTCACTTCAGGGGCACTCCAGCTTTATTACACATCTGGATTGGTCCAAAGATGGGAAATTCATCATGTCCAATTCCGGGGATTATGAAATCTTGTATTGTAAGTTTGTTTTTTAAAATACAGCAGCAGAGAAAGAAAAAAAAAAAGAGAGAGAGAGAGAGAGAGAGAGAGAGATGTAGTGTGGAAAGCACCAAACTAGAAACTAGGAGATGGCGAGTTCTAGTTCCCCCTTAGGCATGAAAGCCAATTGGGTGACTTTGGGTCAATCACCAGGAGACGGTGAGTTCTAGACCCACCTTAATCATGTAAGCCAATTGGGTGATTTTGGGCCAATCACCAGGAGACGGTGAGTTCTAGTCCTGCCTTAGACATGAAAGCAAGCTGGGTGACTTTGAGCCAATCACCAGGAGACGGTGAGTTCTAGTCCCAATTTAGGCATGAAAGCCTGGGTGGGAGACTTTGGGCCAATCACCAGGAGACTGGGAATTCTAGTCCCACCTTAGCCATGAAAACCGTCGAGGTGACTTTTGGTTAGTCCCTCCCTCTGAGTCCATCCTACCTCACAGGATTGCTGTTGTGAGGAAAACGGGAGAAGGGTGTTATTTATATTCGCCACCTTGAGTTATTGATTAAAAATAATACAGGCGGGATAGAAACAAACACACTCATCACAATCATGATTTTCCTTTCAGGGGAGGTGGCCAGAGGTTGCAAGCTAGTACGGAATCGGTTTGACAACAGGGACCGGGAGTGGGCCTCCTACACCTGCGTGCTGGGTTTCCACGTTTTCGGTAACAGTTTTTACTTGTTTTGACAAGTTGTTGGGGTTTTCGTGAGCGGCCCGGAATCTCCTGGATTGGGGCAGGCATCCCAAATCAGATGGACGAAATCCAATTCAACTCTCCTTTTCGTTTCCTCTTTCTTCCGTACCCTCAACCCAGGGGTTTGGCCCGACGGCTCGGATGGCACGGATATCAACTCCCTGTGCCGTTCGCACAATGAGCGGGTGGTGGCTGTGGCGGACGATTTTTGCAAAGTCCATCTCTTCCAGTACCCTTGTGCCAAGCCCAAGGTAGGACGCTAAGGAAGAAGGGCACTCTTAAACCGGGAAGAATTAGTAAAAATTTTGGCTGGGAGGTAATGCTCAGACATTGTTTGATGGTTCTTATCCTTTTTTGTTGTTGTTTATAAATATTTTATTGATTTTCTATTTTTACAATCAAGTGCCCAATTAAACAACCGGATGACTGAGTCCATTAGTAATTTCGTGGTACATGTCAGCTTCTTCAAACTTAATCCAATATTATTACACCCTCCAATACATCCTCTTTTCATCTGGTAATAGACATTTTTCCCCGCTAAGCAAATACAATTCTTATTGTAGTAAGTAAATATACAATTGCCTATCAACATTCCTTATATTTTTTCCCTAAAGGTATCAATAATATCAGTTTAAATTTATCTTTTAACCAAACTAAAGGAATGGGTGTAAATTGAGAATTACCTGTATCACTGTAAACCTGGGCTAAATTCTTCTCCACCTTTTCCTGCCCTTCAAAATAAGACTGGCAGGAGAATTCCACCCCACTTTGGTGTTTTGGGGTGTCTCAATCAAACAGCGTAGTTTTTAATGTCTCTTCCTCCCCTCTACGTGTTCCTGATCTTCCGCAGGCTCCCAGCCATGTCTACACCGGCCACGGCAGCCACGTCACCAACGTCCGTTTCACCCACGACGACGGCCACCTCATTTCCATGGGGGGCAAGGACACCAGCATCTTCCAATGGCGGATGCTGGGGGGCTCCACTCCCCCGGCCAGCCGGTCCCTCTCCTGCCTTTCCTCGCACGAAGCCGGATCCGGCACCTGAAACTGCCGAAATCCGGATGGATCAACCTTAAAGATGGCAACCGAGTTCTCAGGCGTGGGGAATTGCTCGGAGAGATCTTCTGCGTCGGCGTATGGACCGGTTGGCTTCCCTTCCGCCCTGCTTAACTGGAGAGTTTTTGTTTGCTAACCGTCGTCGCCGTTTGCTTATTAACACAAGGTGAAGGGCAGTCGCGATGCGCGGCTGGGTGACGCCCGCGGCCGTGCCAAATCAAATGTGGTGCGTCGAAACAGCATCACCTTCTCCTGTCCGTGGGCCAGGTGGACGGAGAAGCTGCCGAGCACGGCAGGCAGGTAGAAAGGAAAAATTGGGTCTGTGGAACTTCCTCGGCTTTCGCTCTGTACATGCCTCTGGATCTTCAAAGCCTAGAGAAGATGGGGAATTGGGATCCTCCATCGCTGTTCCCTGTTTAAGTAGTGCTCAACTTACCACCACCTTTGGGATCAGTATTCCTGTTGCCAGGCTAAGGTGCTTGCTAATTGGACGGGCCGTGTTTGACACGGTCGTTAAGCAGATCGCTGCGGTTGTTCGTCATTGGATCTGGCTTCTCCCATGGTTCTTCAGCGGAGTGGCGCCTGATTTTATGACCGTTTTGGCCACGGGGGGGGGGGTTAGACAGGTTGTTAAATGAATCAGGCAGTCCTTAAGCAAATCCAGCTCCTTTCCTCCCATTGACTTTGCCTGTTGGAAGCCAGTTGGGAAGATCACCAATAGTGATCACATGATCCTGGGACACTGCAACCATGTGCCTGAATTTTGATCACATGACCACTGGGGACGCTGCCACGGTCATAAGTGCGAAAATCGGTCATAAGTCACTTTTTTCAGTGGCGTCGTAACTCCGAACGGTCGCTAAACGAACAGAATTGTTGTAAGTCGTGCACTACCTTTATAGCAGTGCTTCCCAAACTTGCACAAATTGCCTAAACTAGGTAAATGTGGGGTTTTTGGGGGTCGCAACAACACACAAACTCATTCATGGTTTTGCAGAAGGAACGATGAAACTCGTGTCAGTGCAAAACGCTGTTTTTTGAAGAAAAAAAGGGACCGTTTGGCGTCCTTTGGGTTAATAAATTCAGGATGAATCTCCTGCGAGGAGGAGGCAGTCGTGATCTGTGGGCCTCACAGAAATTTAATTCAGTAAACAAAATTAAATATCCATGCCCTGACATCTGTTGAAGTAGGATTTTTTTTCTCCATTCCGGCCTTCATAAAAGTGCACAAAACGAAAACGTTCGCTAAAGCCCGAAAAGAGTTGGTGGTTTTTAGAAGGAAAAAGGTTGGGGAAGCACTGTTGTATAGATTTAAAAAAAACCCCACTTTGATTTTGTTTTTACTTTCATTTTGGACCTGGTTGGGTCCAACATGTAAATAGGCGCACAAAAAAGGATGTTTGGAAAGAGAAAATAAACATTTGCATCTCAAATCTTGATAAGTCTTTTTTTCTTCTTTTCTGCTGGATCTGGGCTTAGCAAGGTCAGGATCCCCAAATCTGGTTTAGCGTGACAGGTTTTGAGTTACAGGGAGATTTTCTGTCAAAATTTACTTCCCATTCGAAAGCATTGAACTGTGCTGTAGATTTACAGGTAGTGCTCGACTTAACGACTGTTAAGCCGTGGCGGTCGTAAAGCAGGTCCCTGTGGCCATTACTGAGGGATCCTGGGAACTGTAGTCCCTATTCCAAGTTCCTCCTTTTGTTTACATCAGCGTTTCTCAACCTTAGCAACTTCAAAATGGGTGGACTTCAACTCCCAGAATTCCCCAACCAGCATGCTTTAATCTGGGTGGATTTAGACTCCCAGAATTCCCCAACCAGCTTGATTTAAGATGGGTGGACTTCAACTCCCAGAATTCCCCAGCCAGCATGCTTTAAGATGG
>NW_015387536.1:148546-162350 GCF_001527695.2 Protobothrops mucrosquamatus | reverse complement strand
GTGGACTTCAACTCCCAGAATTCCCCAGCCAGCTTGATTTAAGATGGGTGGACTTCATCTCCCAGAATTCCCCAGCAAGCCATGCTTTAAGAATTGAAGGCTGTGGATTTCTGGGAGTTGAAGTCCACCCATCTTAAAATGGCTAACGTTTAGAAACACTGCCTTAAAACACTTGCAGGATTGAAAATAATTTTAAAGGGTTCACAAATGCTACCAACGTATCCCACATATTGCATGCCCGCATGTGCTCATCAGTTGTGACCAGTAAAATATTTAAAATTGTGCGTCTGCTTGTTCGCTTTGACTAAAGGGGGGGTCTTGCGGGCAGGAAAGAGTTAACCTCCAGTTCCGGAAAAGGCCGATGTCGGCCGAAAGTACTCGATTCTCCTCTCTTCCGCCGAAGATGGGCGGAAAGACACGAAGGAGCCCGCCGTTTTTCCGAAGTCCCTCTGAGGCTCCGCCCACCCGAGAAAGAGCCCTCCCAACGAGGTGAGCCGAAGCCCTCCGGGAGAAACAGCCCGAGTCTTCTTCGTCTCTTTCCGGAAGCCCTCGGGAAGAATCCCCGCCCCTCCCGCCATCCCAGACTGAGGAGAAACCTCCTTTTCCGGAAAAGCCCGAGCCGCTTCCGCCGCCGGCGTGCGCTTCCCACGAAGCCCGACCGGAAATGCCCGAGCGCTTCCGGAGATCGCCGAAGGGCGCGCGGCGGGGCCGGCCCAGGCTGCGTGAGGGGGAGCGACGGAGCGGCGGCTGAGGCGGCTGAGGCGGCGGGAGGCGATGAAGAGCGGCCGGGCCCGGAGTTGCTGAGGCGGCCGAGGCGGCCGGGAAGAGGTCGCGGGGCGCCATGGCGGCCAATATGTACCGGGTGGGCGGTAAGGAGGAGGCGGCGGCTCTTCCCGTGGCTCGTTATTTGTCCCGGCGAGGGGGGGAGGGGCGAGGGGGGGGCGCCCGAGGGCTTTATTTAAAGCACAAAAGGGGGGGCTGAGGGGGGTGGTCCGGGTTTGGGGGGGCTCTTTTTTTAGGGGGGGAGGCCCCGACCAGGAAGTGGGGGCGGAGGTTTGGAAGGAGGGGGGGTCAGCCCCCCCCTTGGAGGGTGGAGGGGCTTGGTTGGAAATTGGGAGGGGGGAATCCCCTTTTGGGGCTTTCTTCCCCTTTTTGTGTGGGGTTGCAAACTGTCTATTAGGAGGTAATTCTGCCCCCCCCCGAAAAAAAAAAACTTGGTGCACCCCAAGAATGTTGCTGGATCTCTGGTTCCATGCTCCAGTCCTCTTGGAGGGAAGGTCCCATCGTCCCCATCCGGGCTTCTTTCTTTCCAAGCTGGAATTCTCCAAGTGAGTTGGGTTAAAACTCCCCAGATGCCCTGGGCTTAAATTCCCATCATCCCCAGCCTGAACTCTCCATCCCCTGGCACTCTCCAGGTTATAGGCTAGAACTCCCATCGTCCCCAGCCTGAACTCTCCATCCTTTCGCACTCTCCAGGTTATAGCTAGAAGTCCCATCATCCCCAGCCTGAACTCTCCATTCTCTGGCACTCTCCAGGTTATAGCTAGAAGTCCCATCATCCCCAGCCTGAACTCTCCATTCTCTGGCACTCTGCTGGTTATAGGCTAGAACTCCCATCATCCCCAGACTGAACTCTCCATCCTCTGGCACTCTCTAGGTTATAGGCTAGAACTCCCATCATCCCCAGCCTGAACTCTCCGTCCCCTGGCACTTTCCAGGTGTGCTAGGCAATAAACCCCATCGTCCCCAGCTCAGCTCTCCACCCCCTGGCACTTTCCAGAGGTGCTGGACTAGAACATCCATCATCCCTGGCTGAGTTCTCCATCTCCTGGCACTTTCCAGATATGCTGGGAAATAAACCCCATCATCCCCAGCTAAGCTCTCCTCAACCCACCCACCCCCCGCATTTTCCAGATGTGTTAGACTAGAACATCCATCATCCCCGCCTGTGTTCTCCATCTCCTGGCACATTCCAGATGTTCTGGACAGGAACTCCCCTCGCCCCCCAGCCAAACTCCCTTGCTCTCTCCAGATGTGCCATGCTGAAGTCCTGGGTAGTGAGCGTAATGTGGATATGAAAAGCAACTTGATTGAGAAAATGGAGCCATTTAGGAGGGCAAGACATAAAAGAAAATAGTTTGGTTATGAATGGCGATAAAGAGAGGGGCGAAAGCATCTTGCGGAGCTTGGCAGAGAAGCTAAAAATAAATGGGGAGGGGTATAATTAGCTTTTTTCCCCCCATTTGGTTAAAGAATGGCCCGGGCATAACAGGGAGAACAGCAAACTTTGCTTTATTTTTAAACTGCCTTTATTATTTTTTATAAATAACGCAAGGTGGCAAAAATATCCAACGCGGCTTCCTCCTCTTTTCCCCACAACAACCCTGCAGGTTGGATTTGGGCTGAGAGAGAGGGACTGACCCGAAATCAGCCAGCCGGCTTTCGTGCCAAAGAAGGGACTAGAACTCACCGTCGCCGGCTTTCATGCCAAAAGCAAACTAGAACTTAACCATCTCCTGGCGATGGGCCCAAAAGTCACCCGGCTGGCTTCATGCCAAAAGCAGACTAGAATTCACCATCTCCTGGCGATTGGCCCAAAGTCACCTAGCCGGCGTTCATGCCAAAAGCAGACTAGGACTCACCATCTCCTGGCAATTGGCCCCAAAGTCACCCAGCTGGCTTCATGCCAAAGGCAGACTAGAACTCACCAATTGGCCCAAAGCCACCCAGCTGGCTTTGATGCCTAAGGCGGGACTTATCCCTGTCTTTCAAGAGAGAGTGGGGGAATTGGGATCCCGTCAAACCCGAGGGGGGACGTGAGATGGACGGACGAGCAAAAGAGCTGGGATTTTGTTGAGGTACAGGCAGGAGGTGATTTGACTCTCAAGAGAGAAGAGAACAACGCAATCCATACAAAAGGGCAGGGGGGGTCTCCCCTTCAGAAACTGGACTCAGCCTCCCTGCGTGGTCTAGCTAATACTTCCGACTTAGCAGGCAGAGCGCACTGAGCACCAGAAACGGGATGCTAAAGAATATACAGAGGAGCAGTAGAACTTCCACATACAGAAGCAGTATATCCGAATTCCAAGCTGGCAGGAAACAAAAAGCAGGGAAAAACCCTCTCGCTTTTAGATCTTGCTCGGGGACAACTGGCCAGCTTTCACATTCAAAGCTGAACTGGACCCGGCCGAGCCGTTTTATCCCTTCTTCCTCTTGGGTCAGTGCCAGAATCATTTCGCCTGCCGCCCCTCTCAGCGGGATCACTTCCTGCGCGCCCTCAAGCTGAACAGGTGAGATGGAGGCCAGCCTGGCGTTTCCCACCTCACCTGCAGAAAGCCCAGTTCTGGACCTTGGCATCGCCAGTTAAAAATATTGGGTGCCCAAACAAAATATTGGCTTTGCACCAAACACCCCCTCCCCCCCAAAGCCATCTCCTAGCCAGGGGACAAGCAACCTAGAACTAAGGAGAAATTTCCTGACAGTGAGAACAATTAATCAGTGGAACAACCTGCCACCAGAAGCTGTGAATGCTCCAATACTGTTTTAAGAAGAGACTGGACAGCCATTTGTCTGAAATGGTCTCTTGCCTGAGCAGGGGTTGGGCTAGAAGACCTCCAAGGTCCCTTCCAACTTTATTACTATTATTTTATTAGTGTTAGTCTCATCCAGATATGACAACTTGAGTTCCTTTGAATCAGGAATCCTTTAAACGTGGCCCTTTTAGGACTTGTGGACTTCAACTCCCAGAATTCCTCAGCCAGGAGTGCTGAAAAAAGGGACTTAGGACCCAAAGTCACCCAGCCAGCTTTCGTGGCTAAAGCGGGACTAGAATACAGTGCCTTCCATTTTATAGCCTGCCGCCTTAACTAGGAGACCAAACTCTCGTGAGGCATGCGTGTGCGTGAATTTGTCCTTGGTCGGGCCGTAGAGGACTGCCTGGAATACCCTGAAGATCACAAAAAAAGGACACGTGCATTTATGAAAACATAATAATAATAATATTATTATTATTATTATTATTATTATTATTATTATTATTATTATTATTATTATTATTATTATTATTATTAAGATTGCCTGTTCCACACAGTCAGCCAGATGTTTAAACTGGTTTGGCATCTTATCCACCTACGGGTCCTTCTCAAGCACCCTGGGGTAGGCAGAGATGCTTGATTATTATTTTGGCCCCCCGGCAAATCGTCCAGGCTTTGAGAGAGAGAGAGAAAAAAATGGTTGGACCGATTTTCCCGGGCTTGTTATGTCATCACCTCCCGTCCTCAAAATGGCAGGAAACTTTGCATTTCGCTCTCAGCCCTCACGTTCAAAGGAGGAAGTGAAACTTGAAAAAATAGAATTAGCTACCTGGATCCCGAGGCTGATGCAAGGCAGGATATGGTCAGCTGGGACTCAATATCTCCTCTGCATCAGTCCACCGCGTTCTCTTTGCCAAATCAGAGTAGATGTAGTCCTCGGCTTATAACCATTCATTTAGTGACCGTTCAAAACTACAACAGCAGTGAAAAAAAGCGACTGAGGACCGTTTTTCACCGTTACGGCCTTTGCAGCATCACATGATTAAAATTCAGGCGCTTGGCAACTGACTCACATTTACGACGGTCGCAACGTCCCGGGGTCCTGTGATCCCCTTTTGCGACTTTCTGCCAAGCAAAGTCAATGGGGAAGCCAGATTCCACTTAACCACCGTGTTACTGACTTAACAGCTGCAGTGACTCACTTAACAACGGCCTGGAAATGTCGTAAAATGGGGCACTTAACAAAGGTCTCCCTTAACTACAGAAATTTTGGGCTGGATTGCGGCCGTAAATCAAGGACTATCTGTGCGATGTAGAAACCTCTGTTCTAAAATTAGTGTAGTTCCGAGTTTTTCAACCTTGAGGATTTGTGGACTTCAACTCCCAGAAGCCCCCATCCAGAAAAGGGAATTCTGGGAGTTGAAGTCCATACATTTTAAAGTAGAGAAAAAAAAGCTGCTGTGGATTACAAAACTTAATTCCCCCCCCCTCCCTGGGAAATCCCCTGTTATAATCTCAGTTCTGCCATGGATTCGCGTCGGGATTTAAGGAAGTTTAGATTTATTTATTTTTACATTTTACTGATGTGTTTTTTAAAAATAGCAGGCTTGCCCACGCAACACATTAAGCTGTGGTTCGTTGAATAAACCAGGGTTGGCTGGATTTTCTTTAAACGCGGTGCTGAAAATACCTTTAGGTTTTCTCACAGCGAGTGTAAAAGTTGGTAATCATAATTCTGCCCAGATATTTGGCTCTCGCGTTTAGGAATGTTTTGCTGAATTGCAGTCGGGTCAAAACATTCGAATTTATTATTTCAATAAAAGCTATTTCCCCCCCCTGCGCCTTTTTTATTTTTTTCTTGATTAATCCACAGAACCAAAATGCAAGGACAAGGCTAGGAGTGAATTTGCACGTTTTAAAAAAAACAAACCCATTTTTGCAACTGTTCGCCATTGAGGAGGTGTTTCATTGCTGGAGCTAAGCGTGGATCCATTTTGCCCTCAAAATTGCTTTTTTTAACCCCCCCTTCCCACCTGGATAGAGCAGGCAGGCTTGGAGGTTGAAGTCCAAAATCAAAATCCACCCACAAGCTAAAAATAGGTCCAACTGCCTGAGTTATCATACAGAAAAAACAGAGTTGGAAGGGACCTTGGAGGCATCTAGTCCAACCCCCTGCTCAGGCAGGAAACCCTATCTCATTTCAGACAAATGGCTATCCAGTCTCTTCTTAAAAACTTCCAGTGTTGGAGCATTCACCACTTCTGGAGACAGGTTGTTCCACTGGTTAATTGTTCTCACTATCAGGAAATTTCTCCTTAATTCTAGGTTGCTGCTGTCCTTGATGAGTTTCCATCTGTTGCTTCTTGTCCTGCCTTCAGGGGCTTTGGAGAATAGGTTGACACCCCCTCCTCTTTTTTGTGGCAGCCCCTCAAATATTGGAAGACTGCTGTCATGTCCCCCCAGTCCTTTTTCTCGTCCTTCCTATGTTTTAGCCTCCAGTCCCCTAATCATCTTGGTTGCTTTTCTCCATAAAATGTCATTCTAGTCCGGAGGAAGTCACTGGGTCGTTACATTTCTGCTTTTTCTCACTTAGTCCCTTCTGCTTTCTCCTCTTTCCAGATTATGTCTATTTTGAGAACTCCTCTAGCAACCCCTACCTCGTCCGTCGAATTGAGGAGCTCAACAAGGTAGGGGTCTGACAGGGGTGGGTTGTGCCAATTTGGGTGGGTGGGTGGATATTTGCTTTTTTCCTGGAGCTGTGGGTCTGTTGCATGCGAGAAAAGCCAGGGATGGGGTAACAGCGGAGGTGGGGTGTGTGTGTCTCCGGGCTGGAGCATTTGATGGACCAGTTGTGTAATCCCCTCCAGACGGCCAATGGCAACGTGGAGGCAAAGGTGGTCTGCCTCTTTCGACGGAGGGACATCTCCAGCAGCCTCAACAGCCTGGCTGACAGCAATGCTCGTGAGTGGACGGGGCTCCTGGTGGGCTGGACCAGCCTTCCTTCCTCCCTCCCTCTTTTTTGTTTCTTTCTCTTTCTTTCTTTCTTTTTCTTTCTTTCTTTCTTTCCCTCCCTCTTCTTTCTTTCTTTCTTTCTTTCTCTCTCTCTCTCTCTTTCTTTCGTTCTTTCTTTTTCTTTCCTTCCTTCCCTCCCTCCCTCTCTCCCTTCCCAATTCCTGCCTCCCTCCCATTTTTTCCTTCCTCCTTTCCTCCTTCCCATTCTTTCCTCTTTCTTTCTTTGTTTCTTTCTTTCTTTTTCTTTCTTTCCTTCCCTCCCTCCCTCTCTCCCTTCCCAATTCCTCCTTCCCTCCCATTCTTTCCTTCCTCCTTTCCTCCCTCCCATTCTCTCCTCTTTCTTTCTTTCTTTTTCTTTCCTTTCCTCCCTCCCTCCCATTTTTTCCTTCCTCCTTTCCTTCCTCCCATTCTCTCCTCTTTCTTTCTTTCTTCCTTCCTTCCTTCCTTCCTTCCTTCCTTCCTTCCTTTCTTTCCTTCTTTCTTTCTTTCTTTCCCTCCCTCCTTCCCTCCCAATTCGTTCCTCCCTTCCTTCCTCCCATTCTCTCCTCCCTCCCTCTTTCCTTCCTTCCTTCCCTCTCTCCCTCCCTTTCCAATTCCTTTCTTCCTCCGTCCCATTCTCTTTCTTTCTTTCTTTCTTTCTTTCTTTCTTTCTTTCTTTCTTTCTTTCTTTCTTTCTTTCTTTCTTTCTTTCTTTCTTTCTTTCTTTCTTTCTTTCCCTCTTTCTTTCCCTCTTTCTTTCTCTCCCACCCTCCTTCCCTCCCTCCCTGCAGGGAAGGCTTTCGATCCCAAGGGATGGTTTGAGACGGCCAGAGTGGCCTTGCTCCCTTGCGGGGGCCGCCTAACCCTAAGTTTCCCCCCCCCCTCCTAGCAGCAGCCGAGGCAGCTCACCCAGGAAAAGGGAAGGGAAAAAAAACCTGGCTCAAAAGCTGCCCCACCCTCTGCTGGGCCCAGTCAGCCTCTCCCAAGTTCTCCCTGGGGATGAAAAAAACCAACCGGGATGTGTACAGAACACATGTGCGTGTGTGTGCGCCTACGAGGGTGCAGGTGGAATTCCAGAGGAGGAACTGTCTGGGTTTTTTCTTGGCATGTGCCAACTTGGTGCAAAGTTGAGGGCTGGGCGTCCGTTGGGGGCGGAGGGTGCTTGGCTTTGAAGCGGGGGGGGGGGGGGGGGGGGGGGGGGGGGGGGGGGGGGGGGGGGGGGGGGGGGGGGGGGGGGGGGGGGGGGGGGGGGGGGGGNGTTGTTCCACTGGTTAATTGTTCTCACTATCAGGAAATTTCTCCTTAATTCTAGGTTGCTGCTGTCCTTGATGAGTTTCCATCTGTTGCTTCTTGTCCTGCCTTCAGGGGCTTTGGAGAATAGGTTGACACCCCCTCCTCTTTTTTGTGGCAGCCCCTCAAATATTGGAAGACTGCTGTCATGTCCCCCCAGTCCTTTTCCTCGTCCTTCCTATGTTTTAGCCTCCAGTCCCCTAATCATCTTGGTTGCTTTTCTCCATAAAATGTCATTCTAGTCTGGAGGAAGTCACTGGGTCGTTACATTTCTGCTTTTTCTCACTTAGCCCCTTCTGCTTTCTCCTCTTTCCAGATTATGTCTATTTTGAGAACTCCTCTAGCAACCCCTACCTCGTCCGTCGAATTGAGGAGCTCAACAAGGTAGGGGTCTGACGGGTGGGTTGTGCCAATTTGGGTGGGTGGGTGGGTGGATGTTTGCTTTTTCCCTGGAGCTGTGGGTCTGTCGCATGCGAGAAAAGCCAGGAATGGGGTAACAGCGGAGGTGGGGGGTGTGTGTCTCCGGGCTGGAGCATTTGATCGACCAGTTCTGTAATCCCCTCCAGACGGCCAATGGCAACGTGGAGGCGAAGGTGGTCTGCCTCTTTCGACGGAGGGACATCTCCAGCAGCCTCAACAGCCTGGCTGACAGCAATGCTCGTGAGTGGACGGGGCTCCTGGTGGGCTGGACCAGCCTTCCTTGCTTCCTCCCTCCCTCTTTTTTCTTTCTTTCTCTTTCTTTTTCTTTCTTTCTTTCTTTCTTTCCCTCCCTCCCTCCCTCCCTCTTTTCTTTCTTTCTTTCTTTCTTTCTTTCTTTCTCTCTCTTTCTTTCGTTCTTTCTTTCTTTTTCTTTCCTTCCTTCCCTCCCTCTCTCTCTCCCTTCCCAATTCCTCCCTGCCTCCCATTCTTTCCTTCCTCCTTTCCTCCCTCCCATTCTTTCTTCTTTCTTTCTTTCTTTCTTTCTTTCTTTCTTTCTTTCTTTCTTTCTTTTTCTTTCTTTCCCTCCCTCCCTCCCTCCCCAATTCCTCCCTCCCTCCCATTTTTTCCTTCCTCCTTTCCTCCCTCCCATTCTCTCCTCTTTATTTCTTCCTTTCTTTCTTTCTTTCTTTCCCTCCCTCCTTCCCTCCCAATTCGTTCCTCCCTTCCTTCCTCCCATTCTCTCCTCCCTCCCTCTTTCCTTCCTTCCCTCCCTCCCTTTCCAATTCCTTTCTTCCTCCGTCCCATTCTCTCTTTCTTTCTTTCTTTCTTTCTTTCTTTCTTTCTTTCTTTCTTTCTTTCTTTCTTTCTTTCTTTCTTTCTTTCTTTCTTTCTTTCTTTCCCTCTTTCCCTCTTTCCCTCTTTCTTTCCCTCTTTCTTTCTCTCCCACCCTCCTTCCCTCCCTCCCTGCAGGGAAGGCTTTCGATCCCAAGGGATGGTTTGAGACGGCCAGAGTGGCCTTGCTCCCTTGCAGGGGCCACCTGGCCCTAAGTTTCCCCCCCCTCCTAGCAGCAGCCGAGGCAGCTCACCCAGGAAAAGGGAAGGGAAAAAAAACCTGGCTCAAAAGCTGCCCCACCCTCTGCTGGGCCCAGTCAGCCTCTCCCAAGTTCTCCCTGGGGATGAAAAAAACCAACTGGGATGTGTACAGAACACATGTGCGTGTGTGTGCGCCTACGAGGGCGCAGGTGGAATTCCAGAGGAGGAACTGTCTGGGTTTTTTCTTGGCATGTGCCAACTTGGTGCAAAGTTGAGGGCTGGGCGTCCGTTGGGGGCGGAGGGTGCTTGGCTTTGAAGGGGGGGGGAACCCAAGAGGGTTTGCAGCTGTGGGCTTGGGGGGAGGAGGAGGAGGGGATTTCTCTGGGGCTCCCCAGCCTCTCCAGCAGGGGCTGTGACCTTGACTTGGTGGGACCTGATTGGGCAAAGAAGAGGAGGGCGCTGCCTATCCCTGCAGAGAATTGCCTGAGCGTCCCCTCCCTCCCCCCAGAGGGGTGTGTAGGTGGAAAGGGGAGGGAACACCCTTCTACTTCCTGTCCTCCCCACCTCTTTGGGACACTTGCCAAGCTCTAAAAGCAGAAGGGTGGGAGGGAGAGGAAGAAGAAGAACAATGCTCGGGAGTGCTGTAAAAAGGCACAGGAGTGTGTGTGTGTGTGTGTTTCTGGAAAGGGAAGGAGGCAAAAAAGGTGCAAAATTTGCAGGAGAGCAGAAAAGGCAGGAGGGATTAGAATTGGATTTCCTTCCCTCTCCCTCCCTCCCCCCCCCCAATCCACAGGCCTTGGGGGCACAAAGGCTCCTGAGCTGAGAAATCCCAGGGTGTGCGGTGTTAGGAAGGCTTGGTGCCAAAGAGTAAAGGCATCTCCGCCGTAGATTTTAGGACAGGCAAAAAAGGAGATTGTTTCTCTCTTCTTCTTCTCTCTCTCTGTCTCTCTCTTCTGGCTGACATGGCTTTTGTTCAAAGTGGATTAGGGAGCGACAGACACCGGAGTCAGCAGTTTGTGTCCGGGTTGTGTGTGTTGTCCTCTCTGCCTTTCTTTTGCTGAAGACCGGCGTTTCTCAACCTTGGCACTTTTCAGATGGGTGGACTTCAACGCCCAGAATTCCCCAGCCAGCCATAGGAGAATTCTGGGAGGCGAAGTCCATCCCTCTTAAAGCAGGCTGGCTGGGGGATTCAGGGAGTTGAAGTTCCCCCCCACCTTACAACATGCTGGCTGGGGGTTTCTGGGAGTTGAAGTCCCCCACCTTAAAACATGCTGGCTGGGGGATTCTGGGAGTTGAAGCCAACCCACCTTAAAACATGCTGGCTGGGGGATTCTGGGAGTTGGAGTCCCCCACCTTAAAACATGCTGGCTGGGGGATTCTGGGAGTTGAAGTTCCCCATCTCAAAGCATGTTGACTGGGGAATTCTGGCAGTTGAAGCCCCCACCCGTCTCAAAGCTGCCAAAATTGAGAAACGCTGCTTCAGAGTGATGGGCTGTGCTACTGGTTCAGAGTCAAGGCAGTGATTCCCGAGCTAAACCTCTCCAAGGATCCCAAACGATGTACGATCTTCTAGCTTCCTGGTCCTCAGATGACGAGAGAGAGAGAGAGAGAGAGAGAGAGAGAGAGAGAAAACAACACCGAGAAACACCAAACACGCGTCCTTTGTTGGTGCGCTTTCTCGTCGGTCGCGCCTTCTGAAACCTCCCACTGCCCCTTCTCTGAGTATGGTGGAATTGCTAAAAGTGCTTCTCTCTTTTTCTCCCTTTCTCTCTTTCTCGTCTCCCTTAAAAAAAACCAAAAACAACTAACTTGAACTCTAGGAGAATTCGAAGAAGAGTCGAAGCAGCCTTCCGTTTCGGAGCAGCAGCGGCACCAGCTGAAACACCGAGAGCTCTTTTTGTCCCGCCAGTTCGAGTCTCTGCCCGCCACCCACATACGGTGAGGAGGTTTCTAAATAACAGAAGGCGCGTCGTTGCCTGTCGCGGCCTACGAATGTTATTACCGCGCTGAAATCGGCGTTGGAAGAATAGAGGGTATTCTTAGAAGGTGACCATCGGAGGGGAGGTCAGGAACGTGGGTGGTCCTCCACTTGAGGGCACAGTGGAGCCCCAAATGGACGCTGCTAAGGGGGAAGTTTGCGAAGTGAATTTTTTGCCCCCTTTTATGACTTTTCTTGCCGCGGTTGCTAAGGGAGTCGCAGTGGTTGAATTAGTGACACGGTCGTTAAATGAACCCAGCTTCCCTATTGGCTTTCTCAGAAGGGTGCGAAAGGGGATCACGGGACATGGCAACCATCATAAATATGAACCAGATAATAATAGTAATAATAATAATAATAATAATAATAATAATAATAATAATAATATAGTAATAGTAATAGTAATAATAATAATAATTAGGATGGTGGTAGCAACCCGTGTCAACCAACTTGAATGTTCAGTTCACTGAGATTCATGTCTAATGAATAAAGAAGAAGAAGAAGAAAAAGAAGAAAAAGAAGAAAAAGAAGAAAAAGAAGAGAAAGAGGAAGAGGAAGATGATGGGAGGGACCTTGGAGGTCATCTAGTCCAACCCCCGATTGACACTTAGGATGCTGGTAGCAACCCGTGTCAACCATCAGCGCCAGCCAATTTGAATGTTCAGTTGACTGAGGTTCATGTCTAATGAATAAATGATAATGATAGTAATAATAATAATAAGCCGTAGTAGTAGTGGTGGTAGTAGTAGTAGTAGTTGGAAGGGACCTTGGAGGTCATCTAGTCTAACCCCCTGGTTGACACCTAGGATGTTGGTAGCAACCCATGTCAACCCTCAGCGTCAGCCAATTTGAATGTTCAGTTGACTGAGGTTCATATTTAATAAATAAAAGATGACGACAATAATAATAATAATAATAAGTTGGAAGGGACCTTGGAGGTCATCTAGTCCAACCCCCTGCTCAGGCAAGCAGTTGCCCAGCATCGGAACGTAAATCACACGACCCCCAGGGATGCTGCAACGGGTCCTAAGTGTGAGCAACCAGTCGTCAGTGTGAGCAACGGTGCTAAGCCCCCTTTTTCCCCCGTGCTGTCGCCCCTTGGAACGGTCACTAAACGAACCGTCGCACGTTGAGGACTAGCTTGTATGACCCCCAGTCCTGTTTGGTTGCAGGGGGAAGTGCAGCGTTACCCTGCTGAATGAAACGGATATCCTCAGCCAGTACTTGGATAAAGAGGTGAGAGGCTGGGAGGGCAGGTGGGGACGGTCTCGGGAGCGTCAGATCGATCACCTTTATTGTCGTTTTTGTTTTTTTTACACATCAAAAATGAAATTGAGTTGCTTGCTCTCGAAGCGTACACACACATACGTAACACACCTTGAAACGTACTATAGACAACGTGTGTATAGACCTGCACCCTTACATATAAGTAACCTATATAAATATTAATCCCTGTCCATCTTGAATACATAACGGAAGGAGGAAGCCGTAGAGGCAGGGAAGATGGGAAATGTTGGGGTTCTTCAGAGAACGCTCAGATCTGGCCTTCCATGACAGAGGACTCCCTTGGAGAAGGAGAGAAAGGACGAAGGAGGGAGGAGAGAAAAGGGAGGGAGGAGAGGAGGAGGAGGAGAAGAGAGGGAGGGAGGAAAGGAGAAGGGAGGGAGGGAGGAGATGAAGGAAAGAACGGAAGGGTGGAGAGGGAAGGAGGGAAGAAGAAAAGGAAGAGAGGGAGGAAGAAAGAAGAGAGGAGAGAGAAAGGAAAGAGGGAGGAGAAAGAAGAGAGGAGGGAGAGAGGGAAAGGAGGCAGGCAGGTTGTCAAGAAGGAACGAGGGAAGAAGGGAAAAGGACAAAAGAGCAGACAAGACATTTGCTCAAGATGGATTCCTCAAAGACAGCCTCTGTCTTTTCCCCCCCTCTAGGACTGTTTTTTCTACTCGCTGGTTTTCGACCCGGTTCAGAAGACCCTCTTAGCCGACCAGGGGGAGATTCGGGTGGGCTGCAAGTACCAGGCAGAGATCCCTGAGCGACTGGCGGAAGGTGAGCCAGGGCGGCTCTGGGTTCCGATCTGGGGGCGAGGGGAGCCGTGCTGGAGAAGGGCCGGCCACGAGTGCTGATCCTCCCCATTCCTCCTCCTCCTCCTCCTCCTCCTCCTCCTCCTCCTCCTCCTCCTCCTCAGGGGAATCCGACAACCGGAACCAGCAGAAGATGGAGATGAAAGTGTGGGATCCGGACAACCCGCTGACCGACCGGCAGATCGACCAGTTCCTCGTGGTGGCTCGGTGAGGTCCGAGGGCGGCAGAGTGGGGGGGCTGCTCGGGGCCCGGTGGAGAGTAGGCGGTGGTTAGCCCTTCTCTCCTTTTTCTCCTTTCTCTCCGGTCTCAGGGCGGTGGGCACTTTTGCGCGAGCCCTCGACTGCAGCAGCTCCATCCGTCAGCCCAGCCTTCACATGAGCGCGGCGGCTGCTTCTCGGGATATCACGCTGGTGAGGATGGGCGGTTGCTTTCCTTCCTTCCTTCCTTCCTTCCTTCCTTCCTTCCTTCCTTCCTTCCTTCCTTCC
>NW_015387536.1:101829-148329 GCF_001527695.2 Protobothrops mucrosquamatus | reverse complement strand
TTTCTCCTTTCTCTCCGGTCTCAGGGCGGTGGGCACTTTTGCGCGAGCCCTCGACTGCAGCAGCTCCATCCGTCAGCCCAGCCTTCACATGAGCGCGGCGGCTGCTTCTCGGGATATCACGCTGGTGAGGATGGGCGGTTGCTTTCCTTCCTTCCTTCCTTCCTTCCTTCCTTCCTTCCTTCCTTCCTTCCTTCCTTCCCTCCTTCCTTCCTTCCTTCCTCCCCTCCAATCTTCCTTCCCCGTCCAATCTTTCTTCCTTCCTTCTTTCCTTCCTTCCCCCTCCAATCTTCCTTCCTTCCTTCTTCGCATTCCCATCTCTCTCCTTCCTTCTTTCCTTCCTCCCCTCCAATCTTCCTTCCTTCCTTCCTTCCTTCCTTCTTTGCATTCCCATCTCTCTCTTTCCTTCTTTTCTTCCTTCCTTCCCCCTCCAATCTTCCTTCCTTTCTCTTTCTTTCTCTTTCTCCTCTCTCCCCTTCTCTCTCTGTTTCTTTCTCTATCGGTCTCTCTTTTTTCTCTTTCCTCTCCCCTTCCTTTCCTTCCCTCCCCTCCTCTCTCTTAGTCCTTCCTTCCTTCCTCCCATTCTTCCTCTTCTCTCCTCTTCCTTCCCTTCCTTTCCCTTCCCATTCTTTTTTCTTTTCTCTCCTTCCTCGTCTTCTCCCCTCCCCTCTCTTTGATTTCAGCCTGTTCTCTTTTGCCATGGCTAAAACCTTTAATTAAAAAGTACAGAAGAAGAAGAAGAAAAAAAAGCGAGGGATTCTCACACCACAGACCTCGCTCCGCGGTTTCTCTGCCCGTGACAAGGCCACCGCTCACTGCTTGCCTGTTCTCTTCCCCCCCCCCCCATCCTCTCTCGGTCGCCAGTTTCACGCAATGGACACCCTGCAGCGTAACGGCTACGACCTCGCCAAGGCCATGTCGACTCTGGTGCCCCAGGGCGGGCCCGTGCTGTGCCGGGACGAGATGGAGGAGTGGTCCGCTTCGGAAGCCATGTTGTTTGAGGAGGCCCTGGAAAAATACGGGAAAGACTTCAACGACATTCGGCAGGACTTTGTGAGTGCGATTGTGGCTCTGGGCTCCTGGTTACAAAAGGATCTTTTTTTTCTTTTCTTTTTTAAATTACAAAATTTTATTTGCAATACAATTAAAAAACATTGGATATAACGTGACACCCCAGTATATACAGTCTTATCAAATTATTCCACATTTTACAATCGATGCTTCATCTCAAGATATACATCTAAGTTTTATATACAGTACTTATTCTAAAACAACATATATTTCTTATCTTAACACTAGTCTTTAATCCCAACCGTCCTCCTCGAATCCCTCCAGCGGTAAAATTTATCCCAGGTTTCGAAATAAACTGATCCACATTTGTCTTTCAATACCATTGTGAGCCTGTCCGTTTCCGCACATGCTAATATTTTATATAGTAACTCTTCCTCTGTGGGGATTTCTATGCTCTTCCATTTTTGCGCAAACGCAAGGCTTAGCTGCAGTCAAGATGTGTAACAGCAAATAGATTGTTCCCTTATCGTATTTCTCTGTCGCTATTCCCAACAAGAAGAGTTCAGGTTTTAACTCTTAAGTCCAATATTAATATATCTTTCAACCAACTTCACGTCCTGTTCCAATACTCACGAGCCTTTGGGCATTCCCACCACATCTGGTAATATGATCCTATTGCTGATTTACATTTCCAGCATAAAGGTGAGATATTTGGACTGATTTTGGCTAACCTTGCGGGTGGGAAGTGCCATCTATAGAACATCTTGTAAAGATTTTCCTTGTACGAGGTAGCTAGAGTGAGTTTCCTGTTTCTTTCCCACAGTTCTTGCCAAATATGCAGGTCAATACTGAAACCAAAATCCCTACTCCAAATTAACATAGGATCTTCTTGCCTTGCAAGCCCAACATTGCCGTTGCAAAGCGCGCTCTGCCCCGTTTTACGTCCTTGCGGGCCCCGACTGCTAAGCGAAATCACTGCAGTTGTTAAATGAGCAACAACTAATTAAGGGAATCTTGGCTCCCCCGCCCCCGCTGACTTTGCTGGTCAGAAAGTCGCAAAAAGGGGATCACGGGACCCCGTCATAAACACGAGTCAGCTACCAAGCCATCCCCATTTTGGTCACGTGACCCTGGGGACGTTGCGAGCGTCGTAAGGCTGAAAAACGGTCGTCAAAACGGTTGGGAGTTTTTGATCCCGTGACCGGTCCTAGAAACGTCATAAGTGAATTTTCAGTGCTATTTTGTAACCAAAGAGTCACTGAATGAATGGCTGTAAGTTGAGGAACATCTGTATTTCTGGTTTGGGGCGAAACCAGCCATTGCAAACCATAGCCTGGTGTTGGTTTAATGACGGCCAGGCCAAGAAAGAGGGCAAAATAGTTAGAAACCCCCCCCCCCCCCACACACACACACTTTTCAGCCATCTTGGTCAGGATCCATTATGGTTATTACTCAAGGACTACCCATATGGATTTTTTTGATTATTAGCTGGACTAAACCCTGGAAGAGCCNTTTCTCCTTTCTCTCCGGTCTCAGGGCGGTGGGCACTTTTGCGCGAGCCCTCGACTGCAGCAGCTCCATCCGTCAGCCCAGCCTTCACATGAGCGCGGCGGCTGCTTCTCGGGATATCACGCTGGTGAGGATGGGCGGTTGCTTTCCTTCCTTCCTTCCTTCCTTCCTTCCTTCCTTCCTTCCTTCCTTCCTTCCTTCCTTCCCTCCTTCCTTCCTTCCTTCCTCCCCTCCAATCTTCCTTCCCCCTCCAATCTTTCTTCCTTCCTTCTTTCCTTCCTTCCCCCTCCAATCTTCCTTCCTTCCTTCTTCGCATTCCCATCTCTCTCCTTCCTTCTTTCCTTCCTCCCCTCCTTTCTTCCTTCCTTCCTTCCTTCCTTCCTTCCTTCCTTCCTTCCTTCCTTCCTTCCTTCCTTCCTTCCTTCCTTCCTTCTTTGCATTCCCATCTCTCTCTTTCCTTCTTTTCTTCCTTCCTTCCCCCTCCAATCTTCCTTCCTTTCTCTTTCTTTCTCTTTCTCCTCTCTCCCCTTCTCTCTCTGTTTCTTTCTCTATCGGTCTCTCTTTTTTCTCTTTCCTCTCCCCTTCCTTTTCTTCCTTCCCCTCCTCTCTCTTAGTCCTTCCTTCCTTCCTCCCATTCTTCCTCTTCTCTCCTCTTCCTTCCCTTCCCTTCCCATTCTTTTTTCTTTTCTCTCCTTCCTCGTCTTCTCCCTTCCCCTCTCTTTGATTTCAGCCTGTTCTCTTTTGCCATGGCTAAAACCTTTAATTAAAAAGTACAGAAGAAGAAGAAGAAAAAAAAGCGAGGGATTCTCACACCACAGACCTCGCTCCGCGGTTTCTCTGCCCGTGACAAGGCCACCGCTCACTGCTTGCCTGTTCTCTCCCCCCCCCTTCTCTCTCGGTCGCCAGTTTCACGCAATGGACACCCTGCAGCGTAACGGCTACGACCTCGCCAAGGCCATGTCGACTCTGGTGCCCCAGGGCGGGCCCGTGCTGTGCCGGGACGAGATGGAGGAGTGGTCCGCTTCGGAAGCCATGTTGTTTGAGGAGGCCCTGGAAAAATACGGGAAAGACTTCAACGACATTCGGCAGGACTTTGTGAGTGCGATTGTGGCTCTGGGCTCCTGGTTACAAAATTTTATTTATAATACAATTAAAAAACATTGGATATAACGTGACACCCCAGTATATACAGTCTTATCAAATTATTCCACATTTTACAATCGATGCTTCATCTCAAGATATACATCTAAGTTTTATATACAGTACTTATTCTAAAACAACATATATTTCCTATCTTAACACTAGTCTTTAATCCCAACCGTCCTCCTCGAATCCCTCCAGCGGTAAAATTTATCCCAGGTTTCGAAATAAACTGATTCACATTTGTCTTTCAATACCATTGTGAGCCTGTCCGTTTCCGCACATGCTAATATTTTATATAGTGACTCTTCCTCTGTGGGGATTTCTTTGCTCTTCCATTTTTGCGCAAACGCAAGGCTTAGCTGCAGTCAAGATGTGTAACAGCAAATAGATTGTTCCCTGATCGTATTTCTCTGTCGCTATTCCCAACAAGTAGAGTTCAGGTTTTACCTCTTAAGTCCAATATTAATATATCTTTCAACCAACTTCGCGTCCTGTTCCAATACTCACGAGCCTTTGGGCATTCCCACCACATCTGGTAATATGATCCTATTGCTGATTTACATTTCCAGCATAAAGGTGAGAGATATTTGGACCCATTTTGGCTAACCTTGCGGGTGGGAAGTGCCATCTATAGAACATCTTGTAAAGATTTTCCTTGTACGAGGTAGCTAGAGTGAGTTTCCTGTTTCTTTCCCACAGTTCTTGCCAAATATGCAGGTCAATACTGAAACCAAAATCCCTACTCCAAATTAACATAGGATCTTCTTGCCTTGCAAGCCCGTTGCTCAGCGAGGCCGTTGCGAAGCGCGCTCTGCCCCGTTTTACGACCTTGCTGGCCCCGACTGCTAAGCGAAATCGCTGCAGTTGTTAAATAAGCAACAACTAATTAAGGGAATCTTGGCTCCCCCCCCCCCGCTGACTTTGCTGGTCAGAAAGTCGCGAAAAGGGGATCACGGGACCCCGTCATAAACACGAGTCAGCTACCAAGCCATCCCAATTTTGATCACGTGACCCTGGGGACGTTGCCAGGGTCGTAAGGCTGAAAAACGGTCGTCAAAACGGTTGGGGGTTTTTGATCCCGTGACCGGTCCTAGAAACGTCATAAGTGAATTTTCAGTGCTATTTTGTAACCAAAGAGTCACTGAATGAATGGCTGTAAGTTGAGGAACGTCTGTATTTCTGGTTTGGGGCGAAACCAGCCATTGCAAACCATAGCCTGGTGTTGGTTTAATGACGGCCAGGCCAAGAAAGAGGGCAAAATAGTTAGAAACCCCCCCCCCCACACACACACACTTTTCAGCCATCTTGGTCAGGATCCATTATGGTTATTACTCAAGGACTACCCATATGGATTTTTTTTATTATTAGCTGGACTAAACCCTGGAAGAGCCAGGATTTATAGGACCAGCCCCTCCCCTCTTTCGTGGGGAGGGCGTCCTTTTCAAACCCACCCTCCTCTCTCTTGACAGCTGCCCTGGAAGTCCTTGGCCAGCATCGTGCAGTTCTACTACATGTGGAAAACCACAGACCGATACATCCAGCAGGTGAGGAAGGGTCTTCCTGCAGCTCCTTTTTTGGAGAGGGGGTGATTCCCTTCCTTCCTGGAGGGGGGAGGAGGGTGCATTTTTCTGGAGACCCTTTTTTTGGGACGGCCCAATTCATCCTTTCCCGTTTCCTTTTGCCGCGCAGAAAAGGTTGAAAGCGGCCGAAGCCGACAGCAAGTTGAAACAAGTATACATCCCAACCTAGTGAGTATCCCCATCTTGGGGGGGAGGGGGTTTGAAGGGGTCTTATTTCTCCCCAGCAAACTGCCTTGGGACACCCACTCAGCTCCCAAGACCCAGGAGAAAATTTAAGAAAAAACAATGTGAGCAGGGGGAGGTCTACGTATCAAATGCCAGCTCTTGTTTATTCCAGACTTAGGGATCAAATTCTTGTGCCCTGCTCCCCCTTTCCCACCAAGGGGTAGAAGCACATCTGTGATTCTCCGTCAGTGGGGTGGATTCCACCGGTCCCTTTTTTTTTTTTTTTTTTGATTGCAGCCAGATCTGGGATCAGTAGAAGCACATCTTTGTAATTCAGGGTTCAAATTAGGGGTCCTTGGCGCTCTCTGAGTTTGGTGGGTTTTTGGCAGATGTTTCATGACCCAAACTAGGTAACATTATCAGGGCTAGAAAGAATGGGGATGATGGAGGAGGAGGAGGAGAAATAATAATAATGATGATGATGATGATGATGGGTCCTTGATGCTGTCTGAGCTTAGTTGTTTTCTTGCAGACGTTTCATAATCCAACTAGGTAACATTATCACTGATAGAAGGGGGGGGGTTGAAGAGAGGAGGAGGAGGAGGAGAGGGAGGAGGAATAATAAATAATAATGATGATGATGTTGGGTCCTTGATGCTCTCTGAGCTTGGTCGTTTTCTTGCAGACGTTTCATGATCCAACTAGGTAACATTATCAGTGCTAGAAAGAATGGGGATGGAGGAGGAGGAGGAGAAATAATAATAATGATGATGATGGTGGTGGTGGTGGTGATGATGATGATGATGATGATGATGGGTCCTTGATGCTGTCTGAGCTTAGTTGTTTTCTTGCAGACGTTTCATGATCCAACTAGGTAACATTATCATTGATAGAAGAGGGAGGGGTTGATGAGAGGAAGAGGAGGAGGAGGAGATGGAGGAGGAATATTAAATAACAATAATGATAATGATGATGTTGGGTCCTTGATGCTCTCTGAGCTTGGTCGTTTTCTTGCAGACGTTTCATGATCCAACTAGGTAACATTATCATTGCTAGAAAGAATGGGGATGGAGGAGGAGGAGGAGAAATAATAATGATGATGATGATGATGGTGATGATGATGATGATGATGATGATGGGTCCTTGATGCTGTCTGAGCTTAGTTGTTTTCTTGCAGACGTTTCATGATCCAACTAGGTAACATTATCAGTGCTAGAAAGAATGGGGATGGAGGAGGAGGAGGAGAAATAATAATGATGATGATGATGATGATGATGATGGGTTCTTGATGCTGTCTGAGCTTAGTTGTTTTCTTGCAGACGTTTCATGATCCAACTAGGTAACATTATCATTGATAGAAGAGGGAGGGGTTGATGAGAGGAAGAGGAGGAGGAGGAGATGGAGGAGGAATATTAAATAACAATAATGATAATGATGATGTTGGGTCCTTGATGCTCTCTGAGCTTAGTCGTTTTCTTGCAGACGTTTCATGACCCAACTAGGGAACATCATCAGTGCTGGAAGGAGTGAGCTTTGTTCTCCCAGTCTTCCAGCACGGATGGTGTCACCTAGTCCGGTAACGCAACGTCTGCAAGAAAACCAGCAGGCGCCCCACAGATCTGGGATCCGGCTGTTGGCTTTGGACCCTGTGAAAGTCAGGGTCCAAACGTAGCTGACTTGTGTTCCCCCCCCCCGTGCCTTTTTTGCTCTCTCTCTCCCCTTCCCCAGTACAAAACCGAACCCGAACCAAATCATCTCCGTGGGCTCCAAGCCCGGAATGAACGGCGCCGGCTTCCAAAAAGGGCTGACCTGTGAGAGCTGCCACAGTAAGTTTCCGCCGAGGAATCGGGGTCGGCCTCTTCCTTCTGCTGGACGCGGGGCCCACATCGTCTCTCCCTCCGCCCCAGGCACCCGAGGAGACCGTTTGGGCTGAGCCCCTGCGGCCGGCGGGGTGGGGTGGGGGGATGTTGATGATGAGGTCCTCATTTGGCCCCCTCTCTTCCCCCACCCCCCACAGCCACCCAGTCAGCCCAGTGGTACGCCTGGGGCCCTCCTAACATGCAGTGCCGCCTCTGCGCCTCTTGCTGGATCTACTGGAAGAAGTACGGGGGCCTGAAGACGCCGACGCAGCTCGAGGGAGCTGCCCGCAGCATCACAGTAAGACCGAGACACACACACACACACACACACACACACACACACACCCTTGTGGCTTTGTGTGAGAGGCTGGGAGCTGGCTCAGGACATGCATTTGGTTGGATGCTGGTTGCCAATGAGGGCCGCCACAGGAATTAATTAGTCTGCTTAATTGGGAAGGCACCTGTGTGCCATGTTCCCCACCGTGGTTATTTTTTTATACATACCTCAAGGGTGGGTGGACTCACAAGTCAATATCCAACATGCTTTGCTTCACCCTCTTTTACCTATAACAACAAACCTATGAGGTGCGTTGGGCTGAGGGAGGGATGCAGCTGGCTCTCCTGGCTAAGGTGGGACTAGAACTCACCGTCTCCTGGGGATTGGCCCAGAGTCACCCAATTGGCTTTCATGGCTAAGGCGGGACTAGAACTCCCCGTCTTCTGGTGATTGGCCCATGATGAAGGCTTTCATGCCTAAGGCGGGACTAGAACTCACTGTCTCCTGGTGATTGGCGCAAAGTCCCCTAGCTGGCTTTCATGCCTAAGGTTGGACTAGAATTCACCGTCTCCTAGTGATTGGCCCATGACGAAGGCTTTCATGCCTAAGGCGGGACTAGAACTCACCGTCTCCTAGTGATTGGCCCACGACGAAGGCTTTCATGCCTACGGCGGAACTAGAACTCAACGTCTCCTGGTGATTAGCCCATGATGAAGGCTTTCATGCCTAAGGCGGGATTAGAACTCACCGTCTCCTGGTGATTGGCACACGACGAAGGCTTTCATGCCTAAGGCGGGACTAGAACTCAACGTCTCCTGGTGATTGGCCCATAACGAAGGCTTTCATGCCTAAGGCGGGACTAGAACTCAACGTCTCCTGGTGATTGGCTCAAAGTCACCTAGCTGGCTTTCATGCCTATGGCGGGACTAGAACTCATCGCCTCCTGGCGATTGGCCCACGACGAAGGCTTTCCTGCCTACGGCAGGACTAGAACTCACCGCCTCCTGGCGATTGGCCCACAACGAAGGCTTTCCTGCCTACGGCGGGACTAGAACTCACCGTCTCCCAGCTTCTAGAATGTTGGCTCCGTCCCTAGGCCAAACTTCTCACCCGAGCCCCCTTATGACGTCCGTCCCTCCTCCTCCTCCTCCTCCCCAGGAGCCCCACTCTCGGGGCCACACGTCTCGGCCGGAAGCCCAGAGCCTCTCGCCCTACACCACCAGCGCCAACCGGGCCAAGTTGCTGGCGAAAAACCGGCAGACCTTCCTCCTGCAGACCACCAAACTGACCCGCATCGCGCGACGTATGTGCCGGGATATCTTGCAGCCACGGCGGGCCGCCCGGCGCCCTTACGCG
The DNA here is from genome assembly GCF_001527695.2 of Protobothrops mucrosquamatus. NCBI lineage: Eukaryota > Metazoa > Chordata > Lepidosauria > Squamata > Viperidae > Protobothrops > Protobothrops mucrosquamatus. The sequence goes on along the minus strand of NW_015387536.1, from coordinate 139,432 downwards.
CCCATCAACGCCAATGCCATCAAGGCTGAGTGTAGGTGGGGCCGAGGGAGGGGGGGGCAGGCCGGAAGAAGCGGGTGGGTCTCACGGGAGCTGTGGCTTCTTTCCCCTCCAGGCTCCATCCGGCTTCCCAAGGCGTCCAAGACGCCCCTGAAGATCCATCCTTTGGTCCGTCTTCCTCTGGCGACCATTATCAAGGAGCTGGGTAAGGGGTCTCTGCTGAGGTTGGGTTCTTTCTCGGGGCGGGAACGGTCCCCCTTCCTCATTTCCCAGACACGCATCAGCGGAATAAGATATCCCTCCCCAGTGCAGCCTCTTGGAAGGGAGGAGGTCAGAGAAAGAGGGAGGAGAAGGGGCCAGGTACAGTGGGAAAAGAGGGAGGAAGATGGGTGGATGGATGGGAGGGAGGGAGGGAGGCAGGGAAGGAAGGAAGAAAGGAAGGAAGATGGAGGGAGGAAAGGAAGGAAGGAACAAAAAGACAAGAAAGAGAAAAAAAGCAAGAACGCGAGAAAGAAGAAGGAAGGAAGGAGAAAAAGCAAGAAAAGGGAAGGATGGGAAGGAAGATGAAGGGAGGCAGGAACAGAAAGATAAAAAAAGCAAGAGAAAAGAAGGAATGAAGGAGAAAGCAAGAAAGGAAGGATGACAAGGAACGAAAGCAGGAACAAAAAGACAAAGACAGAAAGCAAGAAAGAGCGAGAGAAGAAGGAAGGAAAGAGAAAGAAAGCAAGAAAGGAAGGAAGGATGGGAAGGGAGGAAGATAAAGGAAGGAAGGAAAGCAGGAACAGAAAGACGAGAGACAAAAAGCAAGAAAGCGCAAGAGAGAAGAAGGAAGGAAGGAGAAAGAAAGCAAGAAAGAGGAAGGATGGGAAGGAAGGAAGATGAAGGAAAGGAAGGCAGGAACAAAAACAAGAGACAAAAAGCAAGAAAGAACGAGAGAGAAGAAAGGAAGAAAGCAAGAAAAAGGAAGGAAGATAAAGGAGGGAAGGAAAGCAGGAACAAAAAGACGAGAGACAGAAAGCAAGAAAACGAGCGAAAGAAGAAGGTGGGAAAGAAAGAAAGGAAGGAAGGAAATGGGATGGATGTGGGAAGGCACCTTCAGCACCTCATTCCTTTTTTTTTTTTTTTGGCAGCCGCCCAGGCGCCCCTGAAACCCCGCACCCCTCGCGGCACCAAGACGCCCATTAACCGGAACCAGCTGACCCCAAACAGAGGCTTGGCTGGCATCGTGAGCAAGCGGACTTTCGAGAACGTGAGTAGCTGAGCTGCAAGCGACGGGACGGGCCTGGAGGGGTGGGTGGGAAGAGGGGCTCTTTTATTTTTATTATTCGGGAAAAACCATCCTGAGATCCAGAAAGCCAGCAAGGGTAGAAGCTCCCCCACCCCACCCCAATAAAAACCACCTCCTTGTAGTGGTCGCTGCAGCTTGGGAGTCCTGCAACCCATAACGCCCTGCAATTTGGCAGGCATTCTCTCCTCCGCCTACGAGGGAAGCCAGCTCTGCATCCTCTCCCTTTTTCTCCTCTCTCCGTCGCGCTCGCCCTGGGGGGGGGGTTTCTCCCCGCAGGAGTGGGCATCACCCCGCTTTTGTTAAAACACCGATCAACAACCAGCCATCTTTCCACCCAATCGTGGCTTGTTGTCCCCTTGAGAAGGCGGCCGATCTGAGGTGGGCGGGCGGCTTAGGCGGGCGGGGGGAACCAGCAAGAGGTAGACACTGCTTTGGGGGGGGGGGTGTTCCTCTCGCTGATAGCTCTGTGTGCGACCGGGCGCAGGTGGCAGGGGGCGGGCTCCCCTTCTCGGCCAACGGGCGGTCGCTAACTTCCGGCATGAGGTCAAGCAGTCAGCCTGCCCTGAAACGTCAGAAGCTGAACCCCGCCGACGCCCCCAATCCTGTCGTTTTTGTGGCGACCAAGGACACCAGGTACGGAGGCACGGTTGCGGGCTGCGGGGGTCGCGTGGAACACGGCGTCTTGGGGAAGACGGACAGATAACAGTCAGCTGGACAGATAAAAGAGGCGGCCGAGCCCTCCGAAAGGAACGGGGACCCTCCCTAGCTGCCTGAATTGTAAAGGCAAAAAAAAAAAGGGGGGGGGGGAGAGATGGACGTTCAGGACTTGCCAAATTCTGCCCCCGTGATGGACTTAGAGGAGGAAGAGGGGAGGAAGCAACGGTCAGATATGAGGCGGCTGAGCCCTCCGAAGGAAAAAAAAGGCTGTGTGGAAACATTTCAGGAATGACCCTCCCTAGATGCTTCATCTGTAAAGGGGGGGAAGGATGGATTTTCAGATTTGCAAGATAGTCTGTTACAAGAAAGATGGAGCTTGTACCTCCGAGTGTGTACTACCTTGCAAGGCTGGCAGGGAGGTGACGGTGGGTTGGGCTACTTCCATCAACTGCCCTCTCCGGCCTTTTGGGGAAGGGGTTGTGGCCCCTTCTGTTCAGTCCCCCTCGCTTTGATGCAGAGCAGGTGACAATTCCCTGGATCGGAACGGTGGAAACGGCTGGATTCTCGCCCGGCTGTTCTAGAATGGCCAGTCTCCTTTTTTGCAGCCATCAAGCTTGTCCCCTTTAAAAGGGGTGGACTTCAACTCCCAGAATTCCACCCTCTTAAAGCAGGCTGGCTGGGGAGTTCTGGGAGTTGATGTCCATCCATCTTAAAGCATGCTGGCTGGGGGATTCTGGGAGTTGAAATCCACCCATCTTAAAGCATGCCGGCTGGGGAATTCTGGGAGTTGAAGTCCACCTATCTTAAAGCATCTTAACTGGGGAATTCTGGGAATTGAAGACTACCCATCTTAAAGCATGCTGGCTGGGGGATTCTGGGAGTTGAAATCCATCCCTCTTAAAGCATGCTGGCTGGGGAATTCTGGGAGTCTAAATCCACCCACATTAAAGGATGCTGGCTGGGGAATTCTGGGAATTGAAGACTATCCATTTTAAAGCATGCCGGCTGTGGAATTCTGGGAGTTGGTCCACCTATCTTAAAACATCTTAACTGGGGAATTCTGGGAATTGAAGACTATCCATCCTAAAGCATGCTGGCTGGGGGATTCTGGGAGTTGACGCCCACCGCTCTTAAAGGGCCCAAACCTGAGAAACCTAGAGATTTGCTGGCTGGGAACATGAGTAGGGGGACCCCTGAGATTTTTTTTTAGACCGGGAGGGGGGGGGAGAAGCAAACGGTTCTGTCTCAGTCCAGGCGTTTGTCTACCCCGCCCTGCCAGGCTGGGGGCGCCCTAAACCTGCGCTGCTCTTTCCTTCCCCAGAGCCCTCCGCAAGGCGCTGAGCCACCTGGAGATGCGGCGAGCTGCCCGTCGGCCCAACCTTCCGGTGAAGGTGAAGTCAGCCCTGCCGCTCCGGCCCCTGGGGGCTCCCCTGTTGCCTGTCCCCCCAGTCCACCCTGCCAGCACCAGCGAGCCCATCATCCTGGAAGACTGAGCGCTGAGCTCCCTTCTCAGCCCCTCTAGCAATCTTTCGGTAGCCACCTCGCCCAGCACCGCAACGCCCCTCCATCCGCACCGGAGGCCCGATTCGCCGCAAGCCGCTTCCGAGGGTCCCGTGGCCCCGCATTTGCTGGGAACGGGCCGGGCGGGCAGGGGGACCGCCCTCTCTCCCCGGAGTTGGGCCCTGGGTCTCCCGCCCTCTCTTTTTTATATATAAATATATTTTTAATTTCCACATTTTACATTTGTACTTCCCCCCCCCTCCCCTCCTTCCCGCCCAGTCTCTTCCGCTCCTCGCTGATCTGAATGCACAAAGACCCCCCGGTCCTGTACGTTGTTTTTTTTTAGGGGCGCCCTCGTGTTTTTCGCCTCCCTCCTCGTTTAGGGACGCAGGCGACGCTAGGAGAGGCGTAGAATGGGGAGGGTCAGAGGCGTCCCTGTTTTTTTCAAAACGGCCTCTTCTTTCCACCGGGATCGCTCTTTTTCCCTTCTCTGTGTGGTTTTTTCCCCCTTTCTCGGATCCCCTAAAATCTTCCCTCCCGCCCCCCAATTTGAGAACAGGGAACCTTGGCGATTCCTTGTTAATGCGTCCATCTGATGAATCCCCCTCCTCTCTTTCCCCCCTCCCCCCCCTCAGCCTTTGACGAATTCCTTTTTTTTGTACATGGTTTGGAGAGCAAAAAAAAAAAAAGGGTTTTTTTAAAGTCAGCCTCTTAACTGGTTCTTATAAGCAACGACAGCGGGAAAAAATAATAAATGCCGTTTTCTTCACTTGCTTCTTTGGCTCGTGGTTTTTGGGGAGGGAGGGGGGCAAGCAGGAACACCACGGGGGTGCGTTGTTGTTACTTGGAAAGGACCCTCAACGGCAAGAGGTGGCCATTTTCTTTGCCTGATTTGATAAGGACTTGATAAGGGGCATATTCCTTTATCGCATCCAGCAAAAAAAAAAATGCAGAGGGAAGTTTGAGGGGTGCCTCTTGCTTGGTTAATAATAATAATAATAATAATAATAATAATAATAATAATAATAATAATAATAATAAAGTTGGAAGGGACCTTGGAGGTCATCTAGTCCAACCCCCTGCCCAGGCAGGAAACACTATACCGTTTCGGACAGATGGCTGTCCAGTCTCTTCTTAAAAACTTCCAGTGTTGGAGCATTCACCGCTCCTGGAGGCAGGTGGTTCCACTGGTTAATTGTTCTCACTGTCAGGAAGTTTCTCCTTAGTTCTAGGTTGCTTCTCTCTTTGGTTAGTTTTACATCCGTTGCTTCTTGTTCTGCCTTCAAGCACTTTGGAGAATAGCTTGACTCCCTCTTCTTTGGGGCAGCCCCTGAGATATTGAAACACTGCTATCCTGTCCCCCCTCGTCCTTCTCTTCATTAAACTAGACATATCCAATATTGTTGCTAAAAGTTTGGTTAATCCAGTTTAATTGCAGAAGTTGGTTGAAAAACAGGATAAACTGCAAAGAATCCTCATACCCTTCCCAGGCAAAAAATAAATAAATTCTACCTTCACCTTTATGGCTATATAAGTGAAGGCAAAGAATATACTTCAAACACTTCCTTCCCCCTATTTTCCCAACAACCCAGGTGGTGGGTTTGTTGGTAGAAATTCTAGCCCACTGAATAACACCAAACAGCAAGTTGAAATTAGACCGAGATTTATTGGATACAACAGTTTGCAAAGCATGGTGGACTCCAAATAAATATTTGAGCCACACCTAGTCATAACTCACAACAAAGGCACACATATACAGTACGTTCTATCCCAACGCCTTGGCCCCTCCTCTGAGGTTACAATCTTATCAGAGCCGCCTAAACAAAATACATTATCCTTGCCCCTTACTATTTTGCTTCACCTATTCCCTTATATGTACTTTATCATGAAATCCTACAGCTCAGTGTGGAAATCCTATAGCCTACGTGCAGAACTCTTCCAAGGTACGTGTGTACATGCAGAAATTGTGTAGAAATCTTGCAGTCTACATGTAGAAATTTTGTGTAGAAATCTTACTGTCTGCGTGTAGAAATTTTACAGAGTACGTGTCATTTAACTTTACTTTTTATTCTAAAATTTTATTCCTAACAGGTTGGGCTGAGGGACACCCCGTCATCCAGCTGGCTTTTGTACTTGAAGCAGGACTAGAACTCACCATCTCCTGGCGATTAGCCCAAAGTCACCCAGCCAGCTCTCATGTCTTGAGGCCAAGATTAGAACTCATCGCCTTACAATTGGCCCAAAATCACTCAGCTGGGTTTCATGACTAAGATGAGAACTAGAATTCACACAATCCCCCCCCCCCCCCGGTGATTAGCCCAAAGTCACCCAGTGCCTTTTATTTTTAAACTGGGACTAGAAGTCACAAACCCCAAACTTCTAACCCAGTCCTTTTATCACTAGGCCAAACCAGCTCAAGAAAATGTTTATTTAGCGTCGATTTTGGATCGTATTGACGGCATTAGGAAACTTTTCCTACAGAGTGGAACCTTTTCACGTTCCAATGGAGATATCTTATGTTTTTTTTTTGGCAATAAGAAGCCGAGGATAGAAAAGCTAGTTTCTCCTTGTTCAAACGTCGCTTCTGAGGTCCCAAAGGTGCTTTTTTCCGAAAGGCAACTTGAAGACATTTTGCTTCTCTTCAAGAAGCTTCTTCAGTTCTGGAGAATCTCAAAAGACATATATATATAGTCATGAAGGTTTGTTTGCCCCTGATTTATTTTGCCAGCACAGATTAACACTGATCACCCCCTACAATGCTAAATTTTGGTGTTTTTCCCAAAGGAGCACTCAATAAACCGGACTACAATACAGCCCAAATCGTTTGCAAAGTGACTTTTGAGATAGAAAAGCGTTTTAAAACCCTAAATTTGGGGGAAAGCCAGAAAAGCGATTTTGTCAATTCTAGGGCAAAAAAACCTCTTCTACATTGTGCTATGGAAGCTTATTTTATTCTGGTACCCTTTATTGCTATAACCTACAATGAACGCAAAGGTTCCACACTGATTAATAAATAAGCATGGAAAAGCGTGTTCGGTTTCAACCCGGAAGTGTTTGGCGAAAAGCCGGCTGATTTATGGACGTGGCGGAGCTACAAGAATTCCGTTTCTTTTTCTACCTCTATGCGGAGGCGTGGACACTCAATGAACCTTCTCTGCCACGCAAAAGATGAACCTCGCATGGGAACCGGAAGGTTTAGTAGAATTTTGTTGCTCCTTATGTCTATGGTCGTGACGTCCGCAAATGGATGTCACACGATACACTCCGTCCGGCCGCTTCGCCATAAAGTAGTAGGGCTAGAGCGGCATCTCGTTTTGGGCGGAAACTACGTTAGAGCCGAAGCAGCTTCCGGCCGTGGAGGGAAATGGAGGAAGCGGGAACGCCGGGCGATGTGGACGATCTGCCCCGCGGGGCTTTTCGGTGCCGTCTCTGTCACGTGACGGTGGCCAACAGTGAGTGGGGTCAAGGGTCAAGGAGAGGCCTAGTGCTGTGAATTAAATCATTCTGAAATAAACTGGTAAAATTGAGGTTTAAAAGGGCTGCTCTTGGCACGTGGGAAGTTGTGAGCCAATAAACAAGGGGCGGGGTTCGGCTGATAATAAAAGCCAGCGGCGCTTTGCCCATGGTCAGAGGCACTTTTGCCTTAGAAAGTTGGTAGCCTTGCTTTATAAACTTAGTTAGCCAACGAAAATCAGACAACAGAGCCATTACATCAGTGTTTCTCAACCTTGGCAACTTGAAGGTATGTGGACTTCAATTCCCAGAATTCGTCAGCCAGCATGCGCTTGCTGGGGAATTCTGGGAGTTGAAGTCCACACATCTTCAAATTGCCAAGGTTGAGAAACACTGCATTACATCGTAAGAAAGACACCCATCCTTTCTGTACACTCCTTTATTCCCCCCTTCAGTGTATATCCCGTCCATGTGCACGTTTCCCACACTTGCATGAGATTTCCCTGGCGCAAAAAGCTGGTTACAAAAAGCAAGACAGCCACAGTTAGACCAAACAATTTCCCTTTGTTCCAGAACCTTTCAATAACTTGCTTTCATTCTTTAGAGCCCAGCTTGCAAGATCATCTGCGTGGAAAGAAACACCAGCGCCTGGAAAGCCTCCGTAACGTCCGCCAGTCTCAGGAACTCCGCAGTGTTTTTGTCAGTGGCTTCCACAAAGGGACGACAGCCTTGGAGCTGAGCAACTATTTTGGAACCTATGGGGAGGTGATCAATGTGGTGATGGACAAAGATAAGGTGAGTGTCATCCCTCCACTCCTTTGCTTTGCACAGGTTGTCGCTTTCGATTGATTAAAAAAGAAAAAAATTGCAAGCTTGACGCTCCTTTCCTTTTTTTTCTGCAAGGGGGTCTATGCAATTGTGGAACTGCAGGACGAGGAAATGCTCCAGAAAGTATTATCAGAAGCACAACATAGCCTAGGGGGGCAGAAATTACGTGTCAAGCCACGGGAGAAGAAGGATTTCAGATACACCCCACCAAAGAAACAAGGGTCAGCCAGGCGGGAGCAGCTGAGCCCGGAGAAGTTGGCCCACAATCTCTGCCAAATGGATGATGTAAGTGTCTCTGGAGCAGTGCTGGCTGGGGGATTCTGAGAGTTGAAGTCCACCCATCTTAAAGCATGCTGGCTAGGGAATTCTGGGAGTTGAAGCCCACCCATTTTAAAGCATACTGCCTGGTGAATTGTAGTCCACTCATCTTAAAGCAGGCTGGCTGGGGAATTCTGGGAGTTGAAGTGCACCCATAATAATGTAGTAAAATGAACAATTATTAGAATAATGATTTGCCTGCATAATAGCTAGAATAATGATGTAATGCATAATCACTGGGAAAATTCACTGGGAAAGTTCTGTGTCAGTAATATGTGACTAACCAAATGCGCATTGCACATGGATACTTTGTATGTAGCAAAACCTTCCATTGTATGCCCGTGAGAAACGATCCAAATGTATTACAGTGTATTACCATGTGTAGTCCCTTTGTTCCTGAAAGAACAACTGAAGTCTAATCCCGCCCTCCTTGTTCAGAATTGCCTATCTCTATATGCCTCTGAACCTGTGCAAATAAACCTCTCTGCTAAACCCCTCTGGAGTTCTTTCGTTTTCCACAAGAAATTTAAAGTTGCCAAGGTTGAGAAACATGCTCTGGAGGATTCCCTCTTTAAAGATGGCTGTAGGGAACGTCCTAAAGAATTCCTCTGAATACAGGGGAAAAAAAAAAACTTCATTACTTTCTATCCTGCAGGTTGATGCCCAGATGTCTTTAGTGGTTCAACTCTTTGAATTTTCCGAGAGCGAACAGCGTCTCCGAGACTTGCTCGTCAAGCTGTTCGAGGAGGTGATTTCTGAATTCTTCCCAGGTAAAGTGGACTCTTTGCCATCTGCTTCGATTGGATATTTTGAACGTTTCCGATTTTACAACTGGTCCTTCTCCCAAACACTCAGAATCGGCCATCATTCCCTTTGGGTCTTCCGTGAATGGCTTCAGCGTCTCTGGATGTGACCTGGATTTGTTCCTGGATCTTGAGAAGACGAAAAACTTCCAGGCTTCTGCCAAGAGAACGGATAAGCCACCGGTGAGGATGAGGCTGGGCTGTATCTTGATCAAATGTAGATTATTTTTTTTTGTCCCGTATCTCTTGTTAGAGGTATGAAAGATTCCTTAAACTTGGCAAGACCACTGCGGATCACTCTGTGTCAATTTTCTCAATCTCAGCCGCTTTAAGGTGTGTGGACTTCAACTCCCAGAATTCCCCAGCCGGTATGCTTTAGGATGGGTGGAGTTCAGCTCCCAGAATTCCCCAGCTGGCATGATTTAAGATGGGTGGACTTCAAGTCCCAGAATCCCCCAGCCTGCATGCTTTAAGATGGTAGACGCCAAGTCCCAGAATTCGCTAGCCGGCATGTTTTAAGATGGGTGGACTCCAAGTCCCAGAATTCCCCAGCCAGCATGCTTGAAGATGGGTAGACAAACAAAATGAACAGAAGTGATTGGTGAACGTATTGGGCTGTGGGTGGATCGGAGGGAAACGGGTAAATAACTATTCCAGTGTTTGCGTGGGAAATCAGAGCTGGCTTTGCTTCTTCTGTGCCAATGTAGATTTTCAGTAAAGTATTATACTCTCTGTAAAAATCATCTGCCAGGAGTTTCTTTTTCTGGAAATGCCAGCTGGACAGGTGACCCTTAGCCATGGAAACTTTGCGTTCCGTTCTGGTCGTAAGTTGAGGATTACCTGTATACCCTTGGTTGAACATGGCTTAATCCTGTCTCAACTTTTTCAGGCAGAGGAAGAAGTTTCCGAAATGGAATCGCGCTCCGAAGATTCGATCTTGTCTGATATTGACCTGGTCACTGCCACCGTGCCTGAAATCCTTGATCTGGTGGCCACGGTGCTGCAGAAATGTGTACCGGGCGTTCATCACGTCCAGGTGGTCTCCACCGCCCGCCGCCCCGTGGTCAAGTTTTGCCATAAAGAATCCAGCTTGAGGGGTGACATCTCCATAAACAACAAGTATGGATATAATGTCTTTCTAGCACAGGGGTAGGCAACCTTGTCCCTTTTATGACTCATGGACTTCAACTCCCAGAATTCCTGAGCCAGCTAAAAGAGCCAAGGTTGCCTACCCGTGCTCTAGCAAAACCCCATACAGGAAGTCCTCGACTTTAAACAGCTCATTTGACCGTTTGAAGTTACAACGGCACTGAAAAAAAGGGACTTAGGACCGTTTTTCCACACTTACAACCGCTGCAGCTTCCCTATGGTCACATGAACGAAATTCAGCGGCTTGGCAACTGACATGTACTTATGACGGTTGCAGTGTTTCCCGGGGTGACGTGATCCTCTTTTGCAACCTTCCGACAAGCAAAGTCAACGGGGAAGCCAGATTCCCTGTGATTAGCTTAACACCTGCAGTGATCCACTTAAACATGTGGGCAGGAAAGGTAGTAAAATGGGGCAAAACTCACAACTGTCTTGCTTACCAACATAAATGTTGGGTTTTATTGCAGTCGTCAGTCGAGGACTGCCTGTACTCAGTCAGGATCAGTCTGTCTATGCAGCAGATTATGAAACCGAAAGTTACAAGACATTTAGACTCTGGATAATTGCAGAGTGCCAGTTTAATCTAGAGCAGGGGTAGGCAACCTTGGCTCTTTTATGACTCATGGACTTCAACTCCTAGAATTCCTGAGCCAGCATAGCTCAGCTTGGAAACCTCTCCCTTCCCCTCAGCATGGCTGGCTGAGGAATTCTGGGAGTTGAAGTCCACGAGTCATAAAAGAGCCAAGGTTGCCTACCCCTGATCTAGAGCAATGTTTCCCAGCCTTGTCAAATTTAACAGATGTGGACTTCAACTCCCAGAATTCCCCAGCCATCTCTGCTGTCCATACCACTTAAGATTGCCCATATTGAGAAATACTGACCTAATGGCAAGGGAACTGGATTAGGATGGGGGGAAATGTGAGTTTAGGGTTTCCTGGGGACCGAAGAGAATATGGCAAGAAGCTTGGGTATAAAGAAGTGGCTGAGCTCGGCACGGTATATTCTGATTTATGCTCCATCTTCTTCTGTTTGGTAGGCTGGCCTTGTGCAACACGCGCTTCCTGCAGTTTTGCACCGAAGCAGATGAACGTGTGCGGCCTTTGGTCTACTCGGTGCGCTACTGGGCAAAACAGCAAGGTTTGGCAGGTAAGATGGAAGGGAAGGGAAGGGAAGGGAAGGGAAGGAAGGAAGGAAGGAAGGAAGGAAGGAAGGAAGGAAGGAATGTGGAAAGAAGGAAGGAAGATGGAATGTGCAAGGAAGGAAAATGGAATGTGGAAAGAAGGAAGGAAGATGGAATGTGAAAGGAAGGAAGGAAGGAAGGAAGGAAGGAAGGAAGGAAGATGGAAGATGGAAAGGAGGAAGGAAGATGGAATGTGGAAGGAAGGAAGATGGGAGGGGCAGCCAAAGGAATGAAAGTATCCTCCTTTGGGGGCACAATTATAGTGGTGGAATAGCAGATGAAGAACCATATATCAATTGATCTACTTGTATACAGGTAGTCCTCAACTTATGGCCACAATTGAGCCCAAAATTTCTGTTGATAAGTGAGACATTTCTTAAGTGAATTTCGCCCCATTTTACGGCCTTTTTTTTTTTTTTTTTGCAGGAAATCTTTTTGGTGGGGGCCCCCTCTTCAACAACTACGCCCTGACCTTGCTGGTGTTCTTCTTCCTACAGACACGCACCCCCCCGGTCTTGCCGACGGTTGCACAGTTGAAGGACTTCTCAGGTTAAACTCCCTCCGTGCACCAATTCCCCCCCCCTTCGAACAGAAACAGTAGCTTCCACTTTTACTATGATTTTACTACGAGTACGGGCGGTCCTCAGCCTGTGACCACAGCGGCGTCCGTTGTAAGTTCGAACGGTCACCAAATGAGCGGTCGAGGACTCCCCTGTATTTATTTATATTTTTCAGTCAGTCAACACGGAGTGGTCCCCTTTCCTGCTTTTCTTTCCAGGGTGAATGACGCAATAGGCGTCATCAGAGGTCATACCAGAATGGGATAGAAAGATGACAAAACGCAAAGCCGGAATCCAATTGAAGACTTTGCAGACATATTTTTTTCCCCCCATCCTTTTCCAACTCCTTTTCCTTTCTTGTCAGATGATGGAGAACTGACCGTGGTGGACGGTTGGGACTGCACTTTCCCTAAAGATCCGGCCTCGTTGCAGCCCAGCGGGAACACAGAGAGTTGTTGTGAGTTGCTACAAGGAGCTTTTTAAGTTGCATGTTGCTTTAAAAAGAATAGAATAGAATTATGAAAGAATAGAATTATGAAAGAACAGTAAAATAAAATTATGAAAGAATAGAATATAGAATAGATAGAATCATGAAAGAATAGAATACAATAGAATTATGAAAGAATAGAATAGAATTATGAAAGAATAGAATTATGAAAGAATAGAATATAGAATAGAATTATGAAAGAATAGAATATAGAATAGAATAGAATTATGAAAGAATAGAATAGAATAAAATTATGAAAGAATAGAATATAGAATAGAATTATGAAAGAATAGAATATAGAGTAGAATTATGAAAGAATAGAATAGAATAGAATAGAATAATTTATGAGCAATCGATCCAGAAGTTAATCTTAAAACTGTCTACCTTTCTAGATAGAATGTCTGTAAAATATATTATGGAAAAGGAATATGTTTTACCTTACAAGATTGAGACTGATCTGAAAGTGGATTTAAAAATAATGGAACCACAAGAACGATGTGGAAAAAAAGATACTAGACTGGATATACACAGGAAACTTACTAATGCTTGCTTTGTTGACTTTTTTCCCAGGCTCCCTTCTGGCAGAGTTCTTCCGCGTTTTCGAAAGCTACAATTTCGCCGGTGGGGTGATCTCCCTGCGCGAGGGTCGGTCACTTCCTCTCTCCAATTTCCTGTTATCTGACGCAGGCCAGAAATTCAAGGTGGGCCCCATCAACCTGCAGGATCCTTTTGAGCTGAGCCACAACGTAGCGGCCAACGTCAATGAAAAGACTGCACTGCGTCTCCAGCGAGGTTGTCAGGATGCCGCCAAATACTGTCGGAGTTTGCAATACCAGCGTAAATCCACCAAGGGGAAGAACTGGGGGCTGGTCCGTCTCTTCCAGCCTGGCAGCTCCCAAGCCGTGGAACGGCTGGTCATCAGCCTCCCCTTAACGCCAGCGGCCCAATCCCTGGGGTCCCACCCAGAGCTGCACCTGAGCAGGGATTTCCACCAGCTCTGGCTTCGGAGAGTGTGCGCGGGTGTCTCGTTTGTTCTGGAGCAGGTGCTGAAATGCAGCTGCTCGGAGAAGCCGCTGGGATTCGGAGAAGATGGGGAACCCCTCGGCAGCGATCCAGAGGAGGAGCAGCTGAAAACGAAAACCGAACAACTCAGCGTGGGTTCCAAGCGATCTCTGGACGTAGAAGAGGCCGCGTGGGGTTCTCCTCCGTTGAAGAGATCACGAATGGAGAATTCGCTTCCCGCCGCAGAGAGCATGACTTGGAATTGCACCGTCTGGCACCGTGTTTGGTTAGGAAGACGCCGCGTCCGGCGACAATTCTGCAGCCCAGAAGTGGATCCCAAACCGAGAGCTGATCCCCTAGAGCTGGAAGGCAAAGTATCCGAGGCGATTTCCCGACAGGAGAGGGAAACCGGACCCGTGGAGGCTCTGTTTCAATTCACCATTTGTGCCAGGCTCCGAGACGGTGGTTCAGGGGAACACGACCCACAGGTCAGCCTAAATTTCACCCCAGACCCTGAACAGCGAGCTGTTTTCCAAGATTTTTTTCATTTCCTACAAGGTTTTCTGCCCCGAATGGTTGAGCAGTACCTGACCACCAAGCCTTCAGACCTGCCTACCCCAGAAGACAAATCTTCTCCAGAGGATGACATTTGAAACTCGTTTAGACCATGGCAGAATTCTATGTTTCGATTTTTTCCCATTTTTGTCTGTTGGTGAAAATAAAAGGAATGAGGAGAAAAATTGAAACTGGTTTCCTTTGCGTTTTGAGTTCTTGAAGATGATCCAGCCATGATGCCACACTAGGATTGTTGATTTAATGGACCCCATCGTGGGCTTTCGTCTTGACCCAACTAGGGAGCATCATCAGTGCTAGAAAGGAGTGGGGTTTGTTGCATATACCCTTTCTAGCACTGATATTGGCTAGTTGGGTAATGAAACATCTACAAAACAACAACAAAGCTAATGTCTTTTTTTCCTTTCAAAATAATTTTATTGAATGCTAGTTTTACATATTTAAAGTTCAGAAGAAGAAATTTTTAAAAAAGAATAAAAGAAAGAATGGGAAGAACATAATGAAAAAGAGAAAAGAAATATCAAGCGTATAGTTCTTTGTATGTTGACAAACTGTCTGCTAATCAAACCTCAACCGCATAGAGGGGAGTTATATGTAAACCAGACCAGTATCCAGTTGTATGTAACTTGGGATCAAACTCTTTTCCTGCCAATGTTTTATTACCAGCCTTAATAACATTATCAGTCTGTACGGAATATATGTACGGTATATTTGTCATCTATTTTATCTATCTCTTCTCTAGCGTCTGTCTGTCATCTGTCTTGTCTATCATTCATTATCTATCTATCTATCTATCTATCTATCTATCTATCTATCTATCTATCATCTGTTTCTGTATCTCAATCATCTATTATCTATATTTTCTCACTATATCTCGGTCATCTATTATCTATATTTTCTCACTATATAAGTGTTTCTATGTATCTCAATCTATTTATATTTTCTCACTCTATCTATATGTTTCTATGTATCTCAATCTGTATCTATCTATATATCCATCTATCTATCTGAATATTAGTAGCTCGGGGTTGAAATGAGGGGGTCTTTGATGCTCTCTGAGCTTTATTTTTTTGTTTTGTTTTTTGTTTTGTAGATGTTTCATTACCCCAACTAGGTAATATCAGTGCTAGAAAGGGCACATGCAACAAACCCCACTCCTTTCTAGCATTGATGATGTTTCCTAGTTGGGTCACGAAACGTCTGCAACAAAACAACCAAGGTCATTCTCATCTCAACTATGGCACTTCAGTTACGCGTTCCTTCCTTCTGCAGCTGAATGACCCTTGCAACAATTTATTAAGTTTTATTAAGCTTTATTAAATAGAGAATCAGTGCGATAAGACAAATATGGCAATAAGAATTGGTGGAATAGTGACCCTTTTAAAAACAAACATTGCAATCAGATAGATCCGTCAAATGGCCGAAAGCTTTTATGCATGTGCTTAGGAGCACTCTGTCCATGCTTAGGGATACTTGGACGCCTTCCCAGGTTCAGCTACCATCTTTACATTACGCATGCGCGCCCTTTCGGCCCTTTCCTCTTATTGCGCTTGCGCACTGCTCCTGCCTTTCGCGCTCATTTTACCTCCCCTCCATTTGTATCATAGAGAAACGAAATGATAGAAGAACTTTGTCTAGCAGTCCACCTTTTGGTCAAATGTAAGTTTATTATTTCATATTAAGAATGGCAGTTATTGCTAAAAAAAATTGTTCTAAGTCTGAACGTCGCCTTCTCCTTTACTACACTCAACAGCAGGGAGTTGTGAGAATGACGCGCCAACTCCTGGGCAAAATATCTCTTCGCACGGGTAGAACAAATGCTAAATTCATGTCTTCTCTTTTAGTATCTCTATGTTCACATCTACCCACAACCCTTCGCGAAGAATCAGGCCCTAGACTAGAGATTCTCTATTGGAGAGGGCGGAGCATTTCCCAGCGTGCCCCGCGGCTCCCGAGTATTTAACTCTTTTGCCGCCGTTTTCTATTTCTTTTTCGATGGATCTGCGGTCGACCCGGAGAAGGTCCGTTGCTCTTAATCCGTCGCCATCCTCGGCCTGCAGGAAGATCAGCTCCAGATCAACTCGCCCCAATTCTTTCAAACGATCCTCTCTTCCCAATGTAGGCACAATTGGGATCCACTAGATCGAAAAAGATCCCGGTCCGGGGGAAGGGAGGAATCGATGCATGCAGCAAATAGGATCTCTGCAAAAAAAAAAAAAAGTATGCATGGGGGGGGGAAGTTGAAATGCTGCGCGGGGTTGCATGCGAGCCCGGCTCTTTAAACAAGATATTATGCATAGATAAAATGTATATATTATGCATATCTTTATTTTAAGATTTTTTTTCCTGGAAAGTGGAAAATGCAATTTAAAACAGGCAAACTACCCAGAGTTTGGGATGGAGGGGACGCTTGATATATATTTGGTTTTTGCAAATACCTCTTAAGATGATGTGTGTTTGCCATTGCTTTAAAAAAGTGCTGGAGAGGCTAATGTTTCATTTAACATTAAAAATTTTAAATGACAAAAAAATTAAATAGTTTTTAAGCCTCTTCCGAGGGGCCTATTTTTGCAAAACGGAGTCTTTTGGTGATGAAATATAACACAGACCTGTTCTGAACTGTGCTGTGAGGATGTTTTTATTTTCTGAAAAGACCCCAGTCGCCATAACCGCTTCGTAAAAACTTTGACTTAACCAAGGTTAAACTGTATTTATAATTAGCTTCTGTTTTTCTCTACAGTTTGGGTCGATGGGATTCTGCAGCTCAGCATTCCAGGTAAGATGGGCTTATTTTTTTTTAATAGAACGCTGCTTGGTTTTTAAATTTCATTTAAAAAAAAAATGGACAAAGATTGTACAAAGCCAGCTGTTCTGCAGGCCGCCGTTTGCTGCAATAAAAGACATGAGATAGAATAGATTGAATTAAATTAGCAAATTGAAAAGTCAAAGGAAGAAGTAGCTTGGGGTGGAATATATTTAATTTGTATGTAGCCCATCTCCGTATTTAGCGTCAAACTTGGCCCTTTTATGACTTGTGGACTTCAACTCCCAGAATTCCTCAGCCAGGAAAAGCTACCATGATGAGATCCAGGACTCTCTCTTTCTGATCCGTCAGTGGAGAAAAAGGCACAAGTCTGAGTAGCCCTCAAAATAGAAAATTGACCAACTGTACTCCAGAACTTTGTCTAATAAAAATGGGCTTTGTGAGGTTCAGGTGGCAGAAAATATATATATTCATTTTCCCTGTGGCCTGTTTTGCAGATGCAAGCAGCACGGATGTCTCTGCGTCACAGGTAAGTGTACTAAAAAAGGGCACTCCGTTCAAAATCACTTTTAAAGCAGTTTTATTCTTTGTATGGAGAGGTTTTGCCCTGTTTTATAAATACGAGCTAGTTGCCAAAAATCTGAACTTCGATCTGCAGTGGTCATAAGTGTGAAAAATGGGTCATTTAAGTCCCTTTTTTCAGTGCCGTTGTACGGTCACTAAATGCACAATTAAGGCTACCTGTTATTTGTTTTCTAGTTGGCTGCTGGTTTACAGTCTTCAAAAGGCAGGGAAAAAAATCTGGATTATTAGTTACCAAAGACCCTTCGTCTCCTTCCTGTGTTCCATTTGTTTTCTAGTTGGCTGCTGTTTTATTTCAAAAGGCAGGGAAAAAAATCTGGATTATTAGTTACCAAAGACCCTTCGTCTCCTTCCTGTGTTCCGTGATGTGCCTAAAACAGACAAGCATATATCTGATGATGGGTGATGCTCAGTTAACTGTCTGAGAACACACAAGACCCTGTTTTTTAGGCATTAAGCGTGGAGATAAAACGTATAATCTCTAGAATTCTCTTGTTTCTTTTTTTTGCAGAGCGCGTGAACCTGCAAGGATCCGCCGATGGTTAAGATGCACCGTGGAGCTATTAGAGGTGAATTTTGAAGGCTGTGGGTCAATTGGGAGATGCGTTTGTGACTTTTTGGCGCTCGAAAGGATGACCTCTGTTGTTGGACGACTTTTTAGTCAAATGGCAATTGAGTTACCAAAGCCCTGATCGGGCACACACATCTTATCACACAAATGTTTTTCTGGCTTTTCCTTCTACTAATTTGGTTTTACTTTCTATCTTACAGACGATGGATCCACTTTAGAGAAAAGGTGAGTCCTTATTTGAGGATATTTTAGAGCAGACAGGTCAAACACAAGGCCCGATGCGGCCCGCGAAGCCATCCTGGAAACAATGAGGGAATGGCCCTCGCTCTGCCTTGGCCTGGCCCAGGCTGGCCGGGAGCCAATGTACAATTTTGTGGTGCATTCAGTCTTAGCGCCCTAAGCCCCCCCCCCTGCATGACCTAAGAGGAACAGTGAGGCTCCTCCAGTGAACCATGCCTTGGCACTTGCCCTGGTCCCACCCCCTTCTGCCAGAGACCTTCAGATCTGTCCCACTCCTGCCCAAGCCCCCACAGGCACCCTTGACAAGAATGATGTAGAGCTGGCCATGCCCACCCTGGCCACACCCACCTGGCCCCCTGAGGGCAACCGCAATGCTGATGCGGCCCTCAATGAAATTGAGCTTGACACCCCTGTTTTAGAGAGTTGATGAGTTTTGTCTGTTTGGGTCGTCCTTGATTTAACGACCAGTGAATCAAATGGTTAAGTTGAAGCCTGCTTCACTTTTTATCTTGTTTTTTATGATTGTAAGCCATTAGAGCCCCCTCTAGATAAGATGTGCCATATAATTTTTAGGAATAGAACAGAATAGAGAATAGAATAGAAGAATGAGTAGAGTAGAATAGAAGAAAGTAGAATAGAATAATATAGAATAGAAGAATGTAGAGTAGAATAGAATAATGAAGAATAGAATAGAATAATGAAAAGTAGAATAGAACAATAAAGTTGAATAGAATAGAAATTAGAATAAAAAAGAGAATAGAGTAGAATAACAGAGTTGGAGAGAATGTTAAAGGTCTTCTAGTCCAACCCCCTGCTCAGGCAGAAAAATAAAATATATGAAAGAGGGGTGGCTATTAAAAATCCACAGCTCATGGTCCCAGTGATGAAAGCTCTCACGTCTTACTGTCTGACTGGCACCAGAACCTGCAAAGGTTGAACCCACTGGTGCCAACAGACGGAAAAGAGGATGGTCTGCTTCAGAAGGAGCCGTCTGATGGGGACTGAGCATCTGAACCCTTGTCATCTCCAAGAATTGCTCTTGAGAACCCAGGTTCCTGCTTTTTGACCTGATTCTTTCTTTCAACAGTTTCTAAAGTGGAAATGAATCTTCTTGAAAGTCCCTGAAGATTGTCCCTCCTTGCGTCATCAAAGTAAGTTTCCTGGTGCTTAATTCAAAATTAATTTGGTCACCTGGCTTGGTTCCTTCTGACATGATGAAATTGTGTTGGAATCTCGTTCGGCTGAATTGTCGCTGTTGAGAATCGGAATCTGAGCATCAGCTGGAACTTGGCCAGTCTGGAGTGGGGGGGGGAGAGAGATATTTGCCCCTGCCCTGCTTTCTTGAGTCTTTTTAAAGCAGGGGTGTCCAATAAGGCTTGTGGATGTCAACTCCCAGAAATTCTGGGAGTTGAAGTCCACCAATCTTCAGGTTGTTAAGTTGGGAG
The DNA here is from genome assembly GCF_001527695.2 of Protobothrops mucrosquamatus. Lineage (NCBI taxonomy): Eukaryota > Metazoa > Chordata > Lepidosauria > Squamata > Viperidae > Protobothrops > Protobothrops mucrosquamatus. The sequence continues at coordinate 120,035 of NW_015387536.1, read as the reverse complement.
TTGAAATCCACAGATCTTCTAGTTGTTAAGTTAGGAATTATAGTCCATAGATATTAAGGTTAAGTTGGGAATTGTAGTCCATAGATCTTAATTAAGGTTGTCAAAATTGGACACCCTGTTTTACAGCCTGTATATTTGGAGAGAAAACAGACAGCCTCGTTAAGCAGGATAACCGCAATTTAATAGCTAGGGGGGGTTTCCATACCTTGAGACTGGTGCTGAATTAAATTTGAAGGCTGTGCAACAGGCTTCTATTAGCTGATTAATAATGAGCTTGGTGTAATTTACCTGGCTGGTGTATTTACATGTTCATGATATATTATTTCCTACAGAATGGAAAAGCCGGTCACAGCGCTCTTGCATGATGGGAGAACGAACCGGTAAGAAATTCTTCAAGATAGCTTTAATCCATAGCTAAGGTCTGTGGGTCAAATCTGGCTCACTCAGTGACTATTTTTGTACAGGCCATGAATTAGGAATGGGTGGTAGGCATACTTGCCAGCCTTGATGAAGTTCCTAGGCAAGCAAGACATCCTGACATCCTGAGGCTTGGAACTTAAATAAAATTAAAAGTATTTGCTGCCGTTCTCGCTGTGGGGCTACTCCAGGCATTTTACAGCAAAACGGAGGAAAAATGGCATTTGGAAAAAAAACTCATGTGGTTTTTTTCCCCACCTTTAGAGGTGACACTTTTTGTTTCGCTCAAAATAACTTTGGATATTTATTTGATTCATCAAATATACACTGTCTTTCACTATGGTTTACAAATGATGTACGAACAGGATCCAACCCAGCTCAAACTAACATGTTACACCTCAATATATCAAGCTGGGGCCCTAAGCCTTCCTGCCAGGACAGATTAATTCTTGATAGTTAAATAAAAAAGAATCTACACACGTTTCTGTGTAGAATTTATTTTTTTACATATAAATGGGCATTCTCCTTCCCAGTTGCAGTTTTGATGATGAATACAACTAGCTCACTTTGAACAACATGAAACGTCAGGAACTGCCTGAAAAACTGCAGATGGCACGGGCGTTATACGTTGGATTCCTGACAAGTTTTTCTTGCAATTTTATGGATTTGTCGATGTTTGGGTAAACATGTTGCTTTTTTTTCTTTCTTTCTGCAGAAAATAACTTGCAAGGAACGGCCCAAACATAGGTGAGTGGATTTTCCTGCCTATGCAGGTAGCCCTCAACTTAGATCCACAACACGGTCCAAAATTTCTGTCGCTAAGCGAGGTGGTTGTTAAGCAGGGGTTTTTTTCCATTTCAGAAATTCCCTTAACTGCCTCACTTAGCAACAGAAATGTTGGGTTCAGTTTGTTGTAAGTGGAGGGCTACCTGTCATCATTTTACGACATTTTTTTAAAAATGTAAGCGTTTTACGACCTTTTTCACCTCAGTTGTAAGTGGAAGATTAGTCAAGAAGGCTGTAGTTGAAATAACATCAGCGAGGGATCTCAAATCCGTTGGGATTCATATCTGGCTAAACCACAGACTGGTTTGTTTTGGCTTGGGGCAATTGTGTGCAAGCCAGATTTTTGTGGGGTTTTTTTTTTCCCCCTGATGCCTACCTGGGTTGGCTCCCAAAATGATGAGATCTCTACCGCCCCAGTCTGATATACTGTGACTGAGTGGTCCCTCTGATTACCCAAAGCCAGCTCTCTTCTGCATCAGTCTGGGAGTTTATTGCTTGCCTTCCTTCTTTACATTTTGCCCTATTTTCTTAAGCTCCAATTTAATGCATTCCACTATTTTCTTAAGCTCCCAATTTAATGCCTACTGGCTCTTTCGCTGGATCGCTGCAGCATGAAATCTCCCATTAATTCCCATTTCAAGAGGTGAAAAAGTCCATTTATAACACGAAGCATGCTAATCAGTAATAATTGCTTTTGAGGCTGTGAAGAACACGTAGTGTAGCCTCAATTTCTCAGATGGACAGGAGTGCATCTAATGAAAAGAAGGACTAGGGGTGACAGGACAGTGTTCCAATATTTGAGGGGCTGCCACAAAGAAGAAAGGGGTCAACGTATTCTCCAAAGCCCCCTGAAGGGCAGAACAACAAGCAACTAACCAAAGAGAGAAACAATCTAGAACTAAGAAATGTCCTGTCAGTGAGAACAATCAGGGCAAGGACTTCAGAAATTGGAGAGGTTCTTAAGAAGAGATTGGACAGCCTTTGTCTGGAATTGTCTTAAGATCTGCCTGAGCCAGGAGGTTGAGCTAGAAGACCTCCAAGGTCCCTGTTCAGTTGTTATTGGCTTCTGGTGATATCCCTTCCCTAGTTCAAGTTCTTCGTACTCCAAAAAGCATATTTGTTTTCATTGAGGCTTGTCCCTTGAGGTTACAGGTTATTTCAGCAGCTCCTCAATTTTTGATCTATGTCTTCTGTTTCCACAAAGGCAGGATGGAATGGTAATCGTGAAGACGTTTGAAAAGAAGACACAAGCTTGTCCACATGTTTTCGAATCAAGAAGAATTTTTGTTTTGTTTTTTTGGTGGAATAATGAAAAGCTGAAATGGCTCCTGGCAGTATCCTTCTGCCTTCAAATGCCTGGAGCATCTGAAAATCAAGACCTGGTGGAGGGAAAAAAAAACAAAACTGCAGAGGTGTGCTTTGGGGTTCTCTTTTTTTAAAAAAAATAACAAAACCCAACCATGTATAACTAAAAAAAGTTTGCTGGTACTTAGAAACTGGAAGTTGGAAAAAAAAACCCTTATACCTACAAATCAAGAGGATGTTTTTCTATTTGTGGAAAGGTGGCAGCTTGGTACATGTCAGGAAAAATGTATCAGCAATCAGTTCTGTATATGGTAAATTTCTTTTACATGTGTACAAAATTGCTACTATTAATAAACGCACTGGTTTGAAAAAAAATGCTGGAGTTGGTTTATTTTCCTGAGTAACTTGGGGATGGATGGATGGATGGAAGGGGGAATTTGATCAGATGGTGCTTATCTAATTGGGTAATGCTTAGCTAATATTCCTTCCCCTTTTCCCCACAACAATCCTGTGAGGTAGGCTGTGCTTGAAAGAAAGACTGGCCCAAAGTCATCCAACTGGCTTGCGTGCCTAAGGTGGGACTAGAACTCGCCATCTATCTATCTTTTTCTTTCTTCCTTTACACAAACACAAAGTGCTTTGTTTTTAATTCCTTTCTAAGTTTACAACAGCCTGCAACTTTTTTTTTTTTTTTTACAGTTCCTAGCAACTTTATACTTGGGATATGCTGGCTGGGGATAAACCAGGAAGATAAAATGTTGCCTTATTTTATTTGGACTGAAGTACATTTTGTTCTTAATATCGCTCCAAAATGTTTGAGATAAGCAGACCATCCCAACCCTTTTCGACATGGCCTAGTTCAGGGTAGGCAACCTTGGCTCTTTTATGACTCATGGACTTCAACTCCCAGAATTCCTGAGCCAGCTACTGGCTCAGAAATTCTGGGAGTTGAAGTCCATGAGTCATAAAAAGAGCCAAGGTTGCCTGCCCCTGGCCTAGTTCAAGGGGTCCAAAGACCCTGTCTCACGAAACAAGGACTAAGGTTGGTTTTGGGAATTGGCCCTTTTATGACTTGTGGACTTCAACTCCCAGCATTCCTCTTGAAGTCCACAAGTCATAAAAGGGCCAAGTTTGAAGACCCCTGGCCTAATGATAAGCTGCAGTGCTCTGAGAAGGTCATTTGGTGGAGGAGAGAGGTCAAGCAGGCCCTCATTAATTCAATTTCTACACTGCCCATCTTGCAGCCAAGCAATGCTTAAGCTGAATTTTGCCCCATTTTGCAAACCTCTCAACTGCGGTTGTTAAAGTGAATTGTTGCATTTGCTAAGTTAGTGACAAATGAATCTGGCTTGTCTTTGGAAGATCGCAAGAGGGATCACATGACCACCCAAGACACTGCAACTGTCCTAAGTACATGCCAGTTCCCAAGCCATCTTTTGATCACGTGACCGTAGGGATGTTGCAAAGGTTGTAAGTGTGAAAAACGATCGTACGTCACTCTTCCAGTGTTGTAACTTTGAGCGATCACTAAACAAATATTTGTAAGTCCGCTACCTGCAGCATGTTTTCACCTCTGGGACAGGTGAAGAAAACTCCCCAGAGGGCAGGTGAGGGAACAAAACCGCCACTGCCATCTCTGTTGGCTGCAGCTGCATCCTGTCCCAACTTGCACAAAATGGTGGGACGAAGCTGGTGGGGTTTTTTTTTCTTCCGCCGGACTTGATAATGTCCATCGCAAACTACTACTACTACTTATATAACTTGGCCATGCCCCCAGCGGTCTTTTCTCCCTCCCCCTCTGGCGCCTGGCATTCCAAAGCTGTTGGCAGCTGCCGCTCTGGGCACCCGCCCAGCAGCTGGCGGGGGCCAAGGAATCCAGGCAGGCTGCGACAACAGGTTCAGGCCTGTTGTGGCGCTGAGATCCAGCCCCCTCAGCCTGCCCGCAGCTCTCTCCCTCGCCATGCTTGTTTCTGTCCCGAAAGTCTGCAATGGGTCATTCTGGGCTGATCGTCGTCTTGATCCTGGGCACGGCTGTTCTGGGCTACGTCGGAGGTCAGGAGCTGGCGACGGAGGCTCCAGCCGGCGGGCAGACGTGGGCGCTTTGCCCTCCCGATGACAGCCCGGCGTCTTCTTTGCAGGAAGGAGAGCCCCCGGTGCAGCCCAGATTTAGCAGCTGCATGGTGCGCTGCACTTCCCACGCCTACGAAGCCTTCATGGCAATGCTGGCGACTGGCGACTTCAAGAGCATGACGACGTCGCTGAAACTAAACGAAGGCAGGCAAGGTGAGCGGGAGGGCCATGGAATGGGTGCCAGGCTCCTACTGGATGCCAGCTGTGCAGCCAATCAGACCGAAGCAGGGGATGGGCTTGGAGACTCCGCCCTGGAGCACAGACAGCTGTGCAACAGCTGTCGGGCAGTTCCCAAGGCCTTGAGTTCCTGGGGATGTGTGTGTGTGTCTTGAAATTGGAGGGGGGTTACGTTCCTTCTATCCCTTCTGCTTAAAACCGATGGCCGTTTTAGTCCAACTGTCTCTGCGGTTACAGCTTCTAGGTTACGAGGCAGGTTGTAAAGATTGTGAAGTAAATCGAAGCATGTTTATCCTTTTGGCCACTCTGTTCAATCCAGTGTTGTAATTTGGTGGGGTGGTGGTGGTGGGGATCTGCAATTTTTAAAAGGGGTATGATAAACGGTTGCTTCTAAATGTCAGCCAGATTTTGAAGTTAAAGAGTTAGAACAGCTGGGAAAGGAAGGCTGAGTGTTTTAATTGTTTTTTAATTTATATTTTATAGTCTATAATTTACACTTTATGCTATTTCTTTTCCTTCTTGTTATCTTTTCCTTTCCTTTTCCCTTTCCTTCCCTTCCCTTCCCTCTTAGTCCTCCCTCCCTCCCTTTCTTCCTTCCCTTCCCTTCTCTTCCTTTTCCCCTTCCCTTCCCTTCTATCTTTTCCTGTTTCCCTTTGCTTTCTTATCCTCCTCTTCTCTTCTCCCCTACCCTCCACCCATCTCCCCTGCCCTCCACCCATCTCCCCTGTGTGGTTTACAACATACTACCTTCTTCTCCCCACAGGGCCAGATCATGAATTCTGCTGGATGCTTCATCTCCGTTGCCAGAGAGGCCTCCGTCTCACCAAAGCTTTCGTCCTGCTGAACCTCGAGCAGTCTCTGGACCAGAGCCAGCCGTTCCCTCTCCGCCTCCTCCTCACTGCTCCACCTTGGCCCGACCCTCTCTTGCAACCTCGGTCCAAGAGACGAGACACCCGGCTGCTGAACGGGGAAGCCTGCGGCATCCGCTTCGATGTGACGCAGCCCTTCCGGGACGCCGAAGGCGGACGAGAGGCCGAGATGTGCGTGAAAGTTGTGTGTCCAGAGGGGGACGCCTGCGAGGCCCTGCAGCTGAGTCTGCGCTGCCCGCTTTTCCTGGCCACTCTGTGGCGTAGTTTGCCCCGCCCTGATGGCTAAACGGGTGGGGGGTTTCTTCTGCAAGGTTACCAGGGGAAAGAGTAGGGCTCCCCAGTTCCCCTTGTGCACACACACACTCCAGTTCAGCTGCTGAGGCAATCTTCGGACCGGTTTCCATGCAGGATTCATTTTTAGCTGGCGATGTTTACATTGCTTCAAGCGGGACACATGATACGTCGCAGGTGTGCGCAGGGGCCCCAGCTGCACACATTCGGTCATGCATCAATGCAACTGCAGATAGCAATGATGGGAAGCTAGTTTTCACTCTTGGGAACGAACCACAGCAAAACTCAGTGCGTAACACACCTCCTTCCCTTTTCACATTACAACTACAGTCACATTTACTGCAAATGTCAAATTGATCTGGAGTATTCTGTTACAAAGACGCCAGATTTTGCAAATGTCAAGAGCTTACATTGACTGCTAAAAGAAGGGATTTCAACTAGCAAAAACAATACAGTGCTGACTTTGAAGACTTTTTCTCTTTTACCTGAGGTTTTTTTTTTATCCTGCTCCTCTTCTGCATGACAGGATGTTCCTAATTTCTGCAGAATGGTTCACTCACTATCTTATTACAGGCTGGAAGTTTGGCTCTCCATTGTGCTGTTATTTTTATCCTGGCTGTTGGGATTAAGCATAAGAAAAATATATTGGACAGCGCATCCCCGTTACAGGACAGATTTTGCTAGACTTTAAAATTTCCTTGAAAGGAATTACAATCCTCTGAAAAAGTTTGCAAAAACGCTGAAATCAGATCTCTCCGTTTCCTTAGCAAATATAATCTTAAAAGTTGCGGGATGGTGGCGGTATCATATAATATTTATCTGGGCTGTGTGGCCTTTTACTCACTGTTACTCCTTGTCTCTATCCATTCCTTTGTTTTATAAGGTTTTCCTTGTTCTGGAAGTCTTATGTTTTTAGGCAAGGACATCAATTGTAGATTCACTCAAGCTATCTAAAACGTTGGGAGGTAAGGGAATCAAATAGAGTCTGTCATGTTGCCATATTGTTGGAGGCTTGTGAAATAAAGTAAGCCTCTGTTGAAATCTTCTCTGCTATGCTTATTTCTGATCAGTGGAATTAAAAAAAACCCACCAAGATTATCTTCGCTGCTTACTTTAGTTTAAATCCTTTTTTGGCATTAAGGAACAGACAAAAGAGGGAGGAAGAAAAGTAGAAGACTAGATGAAAAAGCAAGGAAGGGACTTTATGCTCCAGTTCTAAACACTCCTAAGCATGATTCTAAGCAGTTTGGTCTAGTAGTTAAGGCACTAACCTAGCAAAAAGGAGATAGTGATAGGCATGAAAGCTGGCTGGGGAACTTTGGGTCAGTCCCTCACTCAGCCCAACCTACCTTACAGGGTTGTTAGGAGGAAAATACCAAGAAGAGGAAGTGTTGGGTACGTTCTCCACCTTGAGTTATTTATAAAAATAAAGGCGGGATAAACAAAATACATAGCTAAATTAATAAGCTATCTCCTCAAAAACAAAACAAACCCAAGAATTCAACCGACCCGCTTCTAATCCTTGCAAAAGTTTTATATCTCCCTGTACCAAAAGTGGCGGGGCCGCCTGAAGATGGGAAAGGAATGCGAGGGGGACGATCATGATTGGCGCACCAAAGTGCCGCCTCAGCCAATCAAAGCCACGGACGCGCGCTGCGGTCCGTCACTTTAATCGCTCCGGCTCAGAAACAATCCAGAAAACTCCGAAGCGGAGCTGAGGCGGACATGGCGTCTCCCGCGCGGGACAGCCACGTGTGGGTGGGCTCCGAGACGGGCATTTTGAAAGGTAATGAGGACTAGCCGCGTGTTGGGGTGAATCTGGAATGGAGGGTTTAGGGATGGAAGAGATAAGGGACGGGCGGGGAGGCCGGCGAGGGGGGCGGGCAGCAGCTTCTAAGTGTGCATGGTGCCTCTGGGCGTATGTAGAGTGCGAGGGAAAAGAGGCGAGCGGAGAATGGCGAGGGGCAAGTGGAGGGAAGGAAATCCCGGCTGCCTCCAGCTTCACTTGCTCAACCCATATTGACTGACTGGGAAGCTAAAAGGGGCTTTCTAAACCTCTAGGCGAGATGGGGGCAGATAAATGTAATCATAATATAAATTATATAGTATTATTATATATCTCTCACACACACACATCATTGTTATTATATAAATAATAAATAAAGCTGGCGCCAAAGAGGCCACTTGATCCATCATCCAGCAATATTGTCTCTTGATGGGTCCTTGTTGCTCTCTGAGCTGGGTGGTTTTGTTGCAGACGTTTTGTGACCCAACTAGGTAACATCATCAGTGCTAGAAGAGAGAGGAATTTGCTCTCTTTTTATATACTTAGTGGCTTGTCCTATTAGGGTTGATGGAGGTGTTCCTGGTAGTTTCTTGATTGGGCGGTTGTTTACTTATTTATTTACAGTAGTGTATGACATATCATACATGGACTTGCAATATATATTAACATTTCACCTAGATTAGTAAAACACAATAAAATATAAATGTTAAAAAGATTTTTGTTCAGATACCATTGACTAGGCCATCTAATCACTGAAGCGCAGCATCCTTTATATAAGATAGATAGATAGATGATGAGATTAGATAGATGAGATTAGATAGATAGATAGATAGATAGATAGATAGATAGATAGATGAGATATAGATATATAGATATAGATATATAGAAATAAGATACTGGGCCACTATATACTTTCAGGTCCAGTGTCTGATTTTTTTTCCATATAAACAATGCTGAGTTTAAGCAGCAAAGCTGTTTACTGTTTGATTGATTGGCTGAGTTGGTAGTTCCTTGACTGGGTTGTTGTTTTACTGTTTGTCAATCAAGCACTGATACTTAGTTTGGGTCATGAAACATCTGCAAGAACACCACCAAGCTCAGAGAGCACCAAGGATCTCCTCCTCCTCCTCCTCCTCCTCCTCCCAAACCCCACCTCCCTCTTGCACTGATGATGTTACCTAGTTGGAACGCTGAAATGTCTGCAAGAAAACAACCAAACTCAGAGAGCACCAAAGATCCCTCATTTCAACCCTGAACCTACCAATGTTCTCCTTTATTGACAAGATCGTCTCTTGCTGGAAGGTTAAGGGGAGGGGTGGGGGATAGGCTGTTATAATGATTCTTTTCCTTACTCTTTTTCCTGTCGAGTGATATATCTTTCCTCACTTTTAGGGGTCAACCTGCAGAAGAAACAGGCCACAAACTATAGGATGGGGGAAGCAACGCTCAGTCGACAAGAAGCCGTCACTGCCATGTGTTGGGGAGATCCGTACGAATCAGAGGTGACATGGTCTTCCTTTTCTGCTTGTGCTTGACTGGCTTGGCTGTGAAAAATGGTCATAAGTCACTTTGCTTAAGTACTGTTGTGATTTTGAACGGTCCCTAAATGAACTGTTTGTAAATCGAGGTGTACCTGTACACCACCTCCCTCTTATAGACTATTGGGTTCATTTTAATTCAAAATGTCAGGGATAGGGTTGAACCTGTGACCGTACCTGAGCCATCTAAGAAATGTTAACCCTGAAGATCCGTAAGTGACCTCACGAATCCCGTTGCCTTCTTTTTCCACACAGATCTTTGTGGGAAGCCTCGACGGGTCCGTTCGGTTATTCAGTACCGAGAAGGGCAAGTTTATTGAATCCCGAGACTGCCAGGGAGGTGAGGGACCTTTTTGTGGCTTAGCTATCCTGGAGGGGTAAGTAGTGAATCCCTTTTGATTTTTCCCTTGTCTTGGCAAAAATGGCAGAGTTTTTCCTATTCCTACTTGAGCTAGGAAAGAAAAAATGGAAACAAACCTTCAATAAGCATCGCACAATTACAACTTGAAGACTTTGACGCACTCGTCCTCCGAGCCCACACAGTTAATGTGGCACCACTGTTTTTGTCAGCTCTGTCCCCAATTTTAAATACAGCCCTGGGATACCCCCCCCCAAAAAAAAGATTTCCCAGCTCTGATTTAAGAGTTCTAAAATAATGAAACTGACTGCAAAATATAACTCTTGTCAATAGAGGCAACCTTCCATTTGGATGGCTACTGAATTGTCATGGTTCCAAACCATATCAGATCTTTCTGTATTTGTATATCTTGCCCTGAAAAAATATTTCACTGCCTTTGTTTTTGTTTTTTGTTTTTTTTCTTCCTCCTTGCAGTTCCCTTATCACCTGTGTGGAGTCGGGGTTGATGAAAATCTGGCGGGATTCCTCCTCAGAAAATGTAAGCGTTGCCTTGTGTTCATCGTGAGGCCTGTGCTGTTAAAGATGGAAATTTAAGATTGCTTTTCTCTAAGGTTTTTTTCCTCCATGGATGACATCTGTATTGGGATGGTTATAGAGGCGATATATATTTGTAGTTTTGTGTTGGCCAAGAAATTGACTCTGCATAAACTTAACTGTTTACCTCAATCTTTCCCGATCATGGTTAGGAAATCAGAAAGCGTGTGTGAGCACCCTTCCAAACTTCATTTATATCCCGCCTTTGTTATTTTTATAAATAACTCAAGGTGGTGAACATACCTAACACTCCTCCTTCCTCTTCCTATTTCCCCAAAACAACCCTGTGAGGTGGGTTGGGCTGAGAGAGAGGAACTGGCCGAAAGTCATCCAGCCGCCTTTCATGGCTCAGGTAGGATTTGAACTCGCCGTTTCCTGGTTTCTAGCCTGGTGCCTTAACCAAGAGACCAAACTGGCTGTCTATTAAAAAGCATAACGTATAAATATTGACTTGCTAGTCAGAAAAAGAACTATCAAGCTCCTTGTGTTTTTAATTCCTTAAAGTATAGACCAATACTTTTAATTCCTTAAAATATACACCAATACTTCCCAAACTTGAGTAAACTGTTTCAGATTTGAGTAAAAAAAAAAATTTTTTTTTTTAGTAACAATATACAAATCCATTCATGGTGTCCTTTTTCCTTTTTCTACTGTTTTTTTCTTTCTTTCATTCCTTTGTATTAGTGCAAATCAAATCATTTTATTACATCCATATGGCCAGAAACAGTAAAATGGTAGGCTAGTTACATACATACATATTTCAAAACGCGCTAAGCGTCATCTAACGATGAATGCGAGCACATATAGTAAAATTACTTTTAAAAAGTAGTATTAAAAAAAAAAGATGAATGTATCCAAACAAATAATGGTCCAAGGGCCTTGAGTTATAGCTGTTTGTTCAGCAACCACTTCATCTTTATTTCAGCCAAAAGGACACGTCTTTTGATTTTTTAACTACTGCCAGTAGAATGTTTAATAAAATCATATATTTTTTCCTCAAAAAAGAAGGGAAACTCATCACTCACCAAGTTCTCCTTTCTGGCAGGTGGAGGTTCAGGTGGGGCCCGGCGTCTGCCGCATGAGGCAAAGCTCCGAACAGCCCCACCGTATCGCCACGGGGGGGAAAGAGAATTGCCTGAAAATATGGGACCTGCACCAGCCTCAGGAACCGGTTTTCCGAGCCAAAAACGTGAGTAGTTTTATTGGCGTGCCTGGATTTGTGTTTGTAAGCCGGTTCATTGCCTTGGCTTTGCAATTTCGGACCCAAGGTCTCTTCTTTGCATGATTTCTTTGTTCCTGTCACAGGTGCACCATGATTGGCTTGACCTGAGGGTACCTATCTGGGACCAGGACATGGAATTCTTGCCTGGATCTGAGAAGATTGTGACCTGCACCGGACATCACCAGGTACTGTAGTAGCCGGTTAAGATACATGAGCTCTTCAGCTACTCAAAGCAGTTTATGGCTGGTCAGTTGGATTTGGCCTAGCAGTAACTACACTAGATAAGTCCCAACTAGCATTGCTCTTGAAATAGATTTAGGAACTGTGTCTCCTCCAGAATATGGGAATGAGAGGCTAGTAGTCCAAAGGAAAAGAAGAGAGGAAGGAATGGATGAGAAGGAAGGAAGGGATGAGAAGAGGAAGGAAGGAAGGGAAAAGGAGGAAAGAATGGATGGAAAGAAAGGAATGAAGGAAGGAAAGGAGCGAGGAAGGAATAGGGAAAGAAGACAGAAGGGATGGATGAGAAGAGAAGGAAGGAATGGATGAGAAGGAAGGAAGGAATGGATGAGAAGGAAGGAATGGATAAGAGGAAGGAAGGGAAAGGAAGGAATGGATGGATGGATGGAAAGGAATGAAAGGAAAAAGGAGGGAGGAAGGAAGGGATGGATGGGAAGAGGATGGAAGATAGGAAAAGGGGAGGAGAAAGGAAGGAATGGATAGGAAGGAAGGAGAAAGAAAGGAATGGATGGGAAGAAGAAGGGAAGGAATGGATAGGAAGGAAGGAGAAAGAAAAGGAAGGAAACAGATGGGAGGAAGGAAGGAAAAAGATGGAAGGAAGAAATTGAGAAAATAGAGGAACGCCCCCCATCTCTAGCTATTGTGCCTCAAAGGTATTTCATTTATTTTAATTATTGCATCCTGTCCTGCTTTTTCTGCAAGAACTCGGCCTGATTCTCTTGATCTTCTGCCTCCAGGTCCGGCTTTACGATCCCAGCTGCCCCCAGCGCCGTCCCGTTTTGGAGGTGACCTTTGGCGAATACCCACTTACGTCCCTCTCGCTCACCTCCGATGCAAAGTGAGTCTCTCTTCTCTGCCCCAAATGGGGCTTTTGGAGAAGGCAGCGCTACGAGCAGGGGCGGCTGTTTCTTGTGGAATAGGACTCTGCTTTATAAAAAAAATAATAATAAGGCAATACGAATGAAAAATGTGCCAGTAAAAGAGAAAAAAAAGATTTTTCTAAAAACAAAACAAAAACCAAACCAGAATGCAAAAGATAAGATGCAGAGAGTTATCCCTGTGGAATTTCAAACCGAACATATTTGAGGAACACAATATAAATCGTTAACAGAACGATAAACAGTAAATAGTTAAAATATTTAAATCGAGAATAGAAATTATTGCTCAAGCAGCAATAGGATTCTAGGGTGGGAAAAAGACACTCAAGTCACAGATGAGGCACGAGAGCTTTTATTATTACAATCCAAGCATGGTTTCCCGTTAGAATTAAATTCTGCATCCAATGTTGAAGGATATCTCCACAATTTAATTAGCTTTTCTTCCAAAGAAGGAATCAAATACTGTATTTTTTTTTTAAATAAAAAACATACGGTATACAAGATCTAACCGCTGATTCTTGTGTGGAGGGAACCATTCGCCTCCTTGGTGATGTTCTATTGCAAAACAAGATTTTAAAAAGACAAAACATATAAACTCTATTTTTTTTCCAGCGCTGTTGTCGTTGGCAGTTCCCACGGAGACGTTGCGGTTATAGATCTACGGCAAGGTATAACTGGTGAAGAAAGAAAAGGGTTTACTTCAAAAGAGAATTTGGAATGCATACTAGGCCTCACTTTCAGGGTCAAAGCAGACTGTGTTTTTCTATGCCCGATTCCCACGGAGTTTTCTTTAACAAGATTGATTAAGAACAAATGGATGATGTGACAACTATTCTGTTTCAGATTGAGAATAGAACGGATATAGGTCCGGATGTGGGTTGTACTATTCTTATTTTGGTGTAGTGCCTGGGTTGTTTATTTTGTATATATTTTCGATTCTAATCCTTTGTGTGTTGCTCAGAGTCCCTGCTGTGAGGTAGGCACCACCACAATCAGGGGACTGGAGGCTAAAACATATAAGGAACGGTTGCTGGAATTGGGAATGTCTAGTTTAATGAAGAGAAGGAGGAGGGGGGACATGATAGCAGTCTTCCAGTATTTCAGGGGCTGCCCCAAAGAAGAGGGAGTCAAGCTATTCTCCAAGGCGCCTGAAGGCAGGACAAGAAGCAACGGATGGAAACTAATCAAGGAGAGAAGCAACCTAGAACCAAGGAGAAACTTCCTGACAGTTAGAACAATTAACCAGTGGAACAACCTGCCTCCAGAAGCGGTGAATGTGCCAACACTGGAAGTTTTAAAGAAGAGACTGGACAGCCATTTGTCCGAAATGGTATAGGGTTTCCTGCCTGGGCAGGGGGTTGGACTAGATGACCTCCAAGGTCCCTTACAACTTTATTATTATTATCGTTGTTATTATTGTTGTTATTATTATTTTGGTGGAAGAGGTCCTTCTTGCAACTTAACCCCCGGGGAACTCTCTGCCACAGGGCGTTTGGTGAAGTGCCTCAAGGGTTTCGCTGGGAGCGTCCGCGCCATCCGGTGTCACCCTACGCTGCCGGTGGTCGCCTCGTGTGGATTGGACCGTTTCCTTCGGCTGCACAACCTCCACAGCCAGCGTTTAGAACATAAGGTAGAGGGCCGTCCTGAGAATTGGGGTACAGAATCTGGAGCTTTGGGAAACACTCTGAATGAAGGGGGGGGGTTTTCTCTTTGAACAAGAGAGGGGCAGGCTTCCCAAAGTTTTTTGTTAAAAATAAATAAATGAGCAAATCTGTTCTTTTCTTTTTTAAAAAACTTCTTACTGAGTCTGTATCGATTGCAGGTTTATCTCAAATCCCGATTGAACTGCCTCTTGCTGACCACTCGGGAAAAATGGGAGGTAAGTTATCATAACCACGCGGTGTGTTTTCTGTGGGTGGGTGTGCGGCTGTCGTAACTTTGAAAATGGTCTGTCAGTAGCTTTTGAGGAGTCCATTGTAACTTTGAGCAAGTGTTAAAACGGCCCGGGAAAAAAGTTGCCACTTTAATACTTCAAATTAATTGGCAATCCAAAGGTCAGGAAGTTGAAAAGTCTTAGCAAATCACACACTCAGAAACTGAAGTGGAATTCAGATTTGATTTAGTAAGCTGACATCTCTGCTTAGACAGAGCCATGCAGAAGAGGGATATATTGGAAATTTAAAATGTTTTTTTCTGAGCTAAACAGTCGGTTGCAACAGCCGGTTGTTTAGCTGTCCCATATTGAGCAAAGCCAGTTTAATACATATATTAAATAANAGATAGATAGATAGATAGATAGATAGATAGATAGATAGATAGATAGATAGATAGATAGATAGATAGATAGATATAGACCAGTGGTGGCGAACCTATGGCACGGGTGCCAGAGGCGGCACTCAGAGCCCTCTCTGTGGGCACGCGTGCCGTCGCCCCAGTCCTAGACCTTCAGCTGGGTTTTATAAAACCTTTTCGCTTTAGGCCTCCGCCATCGTGTGCAAAAAAAAAAAAAAAGGTTCAGTCAGTCAATTTCAACTTCTCACGGAAAAAAAATCTTGCAAAGTTGGAATTGATTGATTGAACTTTGTACTCCCACCCAGTCTGCCGTTACCACTGCAGCCACGCCCACTCAATGGGCCACACCCACCCCTCACCCGACGATGCATAAGTGGGTTTTGGGTTGCAGTTTGGGCACTCGGTCTCTAAAAGGTTCGCCATCACTGATATAGATGATAGATAGATAGACAGGCATACAGAACCACAATTGCAACCCGTCATAAACACGAACAAGTTGCCAAGCATCTGAATTTTGATCCCATGACGTGGGGCGGCTGCAATGGTCGTAAGTGTGAGGAACGGTCCTAAGTCCCTGTTTTTTCAGAGCTGTTCTAACTTCAGTCACTACTGCGAGGCCTGTCTCCAGTCCTGAGCTGCATTATCCTCCCACAATCAACCAGTGAGGTTTACGGGAGATTGACAGCTCAGTTCCCCTCTGTTTTTTTCTCTGTCTTGCAGAGCGAGGACCTTGAGCCGTCCATGAACCTCCCGGACGAGGTGAAAGAGGAAGAGGACGAATTATGGAACTCCCTGGAAGTGGTGGCTTCCAAGCGGAAAGCCGATGAAGGTCTTGGCGCCAGGACGGAAAGTCCCAAACCCTCCAAGGACACGGCCGCGAAAAAGCAGAAGAAAATGAAAAAGGCCAAATTATGTTCGCGGTGAGAGGTACAAGCTCTACCTCTTTAACACAGAGCTGGCAAACGCTCAACTTGCGGGTTCCTTAGGCAGGGGTCCCCAGCCCCTGGGGCCATGGACCGGCCCTGTTCCCCGGCATGCCAGCAACCGGTTCACACAAACAAGCGAAGCCCCATCTGTGAGATGCAGGCAGCATGCAAAACCACACCCCCTCCATCCACGGGGGAAAAAACCTCTCTCCACGGAACCGGTCCCTAATGCCCCAAAGGTTGGGGGCCGCTGCCTTAAGGGACTGCCAGGCCTGGCTGAAATGTGGTCCCTTAGTCAAGAAAAACATCCTCTACTCCATGTGTATTGGGAAAAGGTTACTATTACTAAAGCCAAGTGGTTTTACAGTAAGCAAAGCCAGAGCTATGAGTTTGAGCACAAAAGTCCTCTAGTTAGCGTTCTCTTCCCTGGTCCACCCCTCCACCCCACTGTCCAGTCACATTCAGAGAGGATGTTTGGAATAGAATAGAATAGAATAGAATAGAATAGAATAGAATAGAATAGAATAGAATAGGAAAAGGAATGCAATGGAATAGGAATAGGAAAATGAATAGAATAGAATAGGAATAGAATAGAGAAACGAATGGAATAGAATAGAATAGAAATAGGAAAAATAGAATACAACAGAATAGAATAGAATAGACAAAGATGGATGGGACCTTGTAGGTCATCCAGTCCAACCCCCACCTCTCCCAAGCAGCAGACCCTACACCATTTCTGACAGATGGGAACAGTCCCTATCATGGTTGGTAGATGGTTAAGCTGCTGCACTCCATTCCCAGAGATGTCTCTGGACAGGAAATTGCTGGCTGAGGAATTCTGGGAGTTGAAGTCCACAAGTCATAAAAGCGCCGAGTTTGAAGACCCCTCCCCCCCTGCTATAAAACCTCGAATAGGATAAAACATTAACATTAAAATCACCCCATACTTTCCAAGCTCGCTTGCCACTTGATCCTTTCACACGACCTTCTGCTCACACACCCCCCTCCAAGGAAATGGGAGGGGTGGGTTTTTTTTCAGAATTAACCATGGTTTTTAGTTCTCCCCCCCCTTGTTGCAAATTAAAGTTGGTTTAATTAGGGCGGGGGCGGGGCGGGGAGCCGGGAAAGACGGGGGTCTGCCGGGCGTCGCGTTTGGAGGGGGCGATCCCCGCGATCTAGTTGTGCACGGGTGGGTCAAGGGGCGGTGGGGGGGGCGGCCCTGTGACCTCACAAAGCCCCCAGGGCGTTGGAGGCGGCGGCGGCGCCGAGTCCGTTACTGGGGGGGGCGCGGCCCCCCGTCCAGGCGCCGCGGCGGGCGATGGGCTGCGTGGAATCCAAGGAACGGCATTCCGACGTGCACGAAGACACGGGTCAGAGCCCCAGAGCAGCGACTCCGCCGCCGGTGGAGGAAAAAAGTGAGCGGCCGTCCGCGCGGCGGAGGGCTTCCCCCGCCAGCCGAAGGGAATCCCCGCGGGGGATTCCGCTCCACGTGGGTGGGCGGGGCTTCCCGAAGGAACGTTCGCGGAGCCGCGGGGCGGGGCTCTCGGCGAGAGGGCGGGGCTTATGCACATGGATGGGAGTTCTCTCTTTCCCCCCCCCTCCCCAGATCGTCACTATTAGGGATGGGAAGGTATTTCTGTGCCTGCCTTTCTTCAAACGGGTCGTGGGAATGTGTTTTCCCAACCTGGGTCTCTAGCACATCTGTAAGGGGTGTCCCAAAGGGGAAGATTGAGCTGGGAAGTATTCCTCTTTAAACTTGATGAAGCTTGGGCGTTTCAGTCAGAATACAGCTGGAAGGGACCTTGGAGGTCTTCTAGTCCAACCCCCTGCCCAAGCAGAATAATAACAGAGATGGAAGGGACCTTGGAGGTCTTCTAGTCCAACCCCCTGCTCAAGCAGGAGACCCTGTACCATTCCAGCTAGGTGGCTGCCCAGTCTCTTCTTTTAAAAAACCCCATTGTTGTCGCACCCATAACCTCTGGTGGCAAGCGGTTCCACTGGTTAATTGTCCTTCCTGTTAGGAAGTTTCCCCTCAATTCCAGGTTGCTACTCTCCTTGATTGGCTTCCATTCATTGTTTCCTGTTCTTGTCTTTGACAAGAGCACCAGAGATTAAAGAATGTATTAAAATGTTATTAAACATTAAAATAGTAGGATTCATAAAATTAAAGAATTAATTCAAAGGAGGTTAAGAAGGCACCTTTTCCCCTTCACCTTCATCCCACTTGGACTGAGGGCAGTCCGAGGAGAAATGATTAATTATTATTATTATTATGGTTGGAGCTACAGTCAGCCTAGATGCTAATGCTGGATTTGACATTTTTTTGTCCTGCGATTGAGACCTTCCCAAGGATCTGGGGATAGGCAGACGTTGTCTTGAGGATTATTATTATTATTATTA